>NW_023270305.1:42285010-42524928 GCF_011800145.1 Mirounga leonina
CCGGTTTCCGTTTCAGGCTGTCTATTCTCCCTCCCTGTCTCGCTGCTCCACCCCCCACCCCGACTTTTCATTTATTTCTTCCCCCTCCTCCTTTGCTCCAGCCTCAGTCCTGGAAAGGGAGAGCTCCTCCGGGTGGAGACCTAAGCAGGCCACAGCACTAAGGGGGCGAGGGTGCGGAGCTGGGCAAAGGCACAGCTTGAGATTTTCGCTTTATAGAGAAGGAGATGACTGGGTATTTTGTTGGAGCAAGATCCCCACGGGGACGCGGGTTCAGTTGGGTAAGCATTGCCTGGGCCTGTGCTCAGCGGCGACAGGGGGCTGCCACGGAGAAGACAGGAGCCCGAGCAAGTTTAACCCTGCCCAGGGCCTTGCGCCCCTAGCCGGAGATGAACCATCTGTCCAGCCGCAGGCCCTCACCTCCTACCCCACCGCGAGGCTGAACATTGGCCGCGAACTGGCTAAACTGGGCAGGTAGAAGAGCTGGCAATCTACCGGGCCATTTCTAGACTTGCATCTACACCGGCCACAACTGTTTTCATCTGCCTGGTTCTGGGGATACATATTCGTATTAACTTGATAGATCTTTATAATAACACCTTCCCTTGTGGTGGTTCTTGTGAAATACTTTGACATCTAGCTGTCTGTCAGTAGCCCCATTTTACACATCAAGAAACAGAGTCCACAGGACCAGTGACTTGAGTCTGGTCGCAGTCTGGATTGAGCAGTGATCCTGGTCTGGCTCAGGTTCCACCCTCATTCCATCCGCACCCTCCACAGCTGCAGCTAACTCCCTGGACAGGCAGTCACAGGGTTAAGGTGCTCGGGGCACTGCGTGCTCCAGGTGATGGTGGTTCTACCTTCATCCTCCCTCCCCTTTCCCTCTCCCCAGCCTCCTTTCTCTGGCTTTCCTCTCCTGTGACTCTCTAACCTCTCTCCATCCTTTCCCTCCCTCTACAGATATTTATCCCTTGCCCAGTTTCCTCTATTTCTGCTCCTCTTAGGGCCTCTTCCTCTATTGTCAATTTTTCTGCAGTAGGTTAAGAGAAGAACCTGTCACCTCTAAGCCTGCCACTGTGTTCTGGATCTAGCATCAGTGCTCCCCACCTGGCCCCCATCTCTTCCTAGGCCTTCTCACCCAGCCAGTCTCTGCCTCTGCCGCCCCCCAGCTGATCGGGTACACAAATGCCTCCTCTTCTCACCAGTGGACAGCAGCCCACCTTAAACCAAACCTGCTGCGCCTTCTCCCACCTCTGTTCCCCAACCCTGCCTTTCCACCTGCCGGTCCTCCCTTCCATGCTGCTGAGTTCTGCCCAAAGACTGATCCTGCCTTCCTCAGGCTGGAGGACCCTCCCATCCCACACAGCTGCTTCCCTTTCATTCAGCGCCTACCTGCACCCCACCCCCCACCCCCCTGGACCCCCGGTCCTAGCTCTGGACCCTCCTCATTTTTCTCCTCCTTCCCTCTGTCTCTGGAATAACCTGGGCTCAAATCCTGACTCTTCCACTTACTAATGGTGAGACGTGGGGCCAATAATCTTGCCTCAGCTTGCACATCTGTGGAAGGGGGAGCATTATATGGGTCCTCTGTGAGGATGAGTGAGATTAGTATATGGTGCACAGGACCAATGTGTGACTCCAGGGAGGCACTCAGTAAACCTTACGGTCTCTGACTTTGCTCATGCAGGAAACTTGGTAATTGTCCTCAGATCCTCGCTCTCTCATCTTCCTCATCCAGTCATCTGGTCTTGTCATCAAGTACTTCTCAAGCCTATATCCCCTCCCTTTTTGATTCTTTACAGGCTAACTTCATTCTTCACCACTCAGTTCAACTCCCCACCCCCCCACTCCCACCCCCCCTCTGTCCCAGCATTCACCTGCAGGATGGAGTCACCTGTGTCTGCGCCCTGCCTCCCAGGCTATGACCCCCACCTCCACCCCCAGCTGGGGAGCAGTGGCGTCCATCACACCCCCCAGCACTGGCCAGGCTATGTTTATCCAACAGAGCCCTTGTCCTCCTCCAGCGCTGGGTCTGAGGACATCTCTGGCCATTTCCCTTTTACCTCTCATCCCCCTCCCTCCTCTTTAGCCCACTTCACCTTCAGGTCTCCCCACCCCACAAAAAGCCTTTGGTCCTCATGTTTCTGCTAACTTCTCTTCACCATCAAACTTTTTGAGTAAGGTTTAATCTCTCTAACTCCCTCAGTTCCTCTTGACTCAATAAGCCTTTGCAACCCAGCTTCTACCACCATCCCATGGGGGAAATGACTTGCAAAAAACTCCAAAACTTTTACCATGGTGTTATTACACTAGCAACATGTGCTTATGGAGGCAATAATAATCATAACAACCTTAAGGAGTTACCATGAGATTGAATGAGTTATAATCCCCACCCAACGGGTTTACAGAGTGCCTAGCACATAGTAAGCACTTGATAAATGTTAGCTATTAATTTTATACAGCTTTGCTGTCCAATACGGAAGCCGTATGGCCATTGGTGCTTAAAATGTGGATGGCCCAAACTGAAATATTCTGTAAATGTAAAATACATACCAGATTTGGAAGGCCGAGTGTTTTGAAAAATCTAGGATATCATTAATATTTTCTTGTGTTGATTACATATTATAATGATAACATTGAAATATTGGGGTTAAAAATATATTATTAAGGTTATTTTTATCTGTTTCTTTTTATTTTTTAAATGTAGTTCCTAGAATGTTTAAAATTATATATGTGGCTCACATTGTATTTTTTTTTTTTTTAAGATTTTATTTATTTATTTGACAGAGAGAGAGATAGCGAGAGCAGGAACACAAGCAGGGGGAGCGGGAGAGGGAGAAGCAGACTTCCTGCCGAGCAGGGAGCCCGATGTGGGACTCGATCCCAGGACCCTGGGATCATGACCTGAGCTGAAGGCAGACGCTTAACGACTGAGCCACCCAGGCACCCTCACATTGTATTTCTATTAGACAGGGTCATTATAGAAGACACAGGTAATCCAAAGGAGGGAGGGAGGGTAAATGGGTGTGCAGAAAGGAAAAACAGAGATCTTATAATTATCATATCCTACCATCCAGAAACAACCATCATGAGATTCTTGTATTATATCCTTCTAGTTCTTTCTCTATATTGCCTTCCTTTAAAAGGGGTGGGGTGGGGTGTAGTGGGAGAAACATACACAGTTTTTGTAACCTGCTTCTTTACCTTTATTACCAATCACAATCCTCTTTGTACACATCAAATATTCCCTATTGTTGGACATTTGTGCTGTTGATAAATTTGCACTATTTTATTTTTTTTAAGATTTCATGTATTTATTTGAGGGAAAGAGCATGAGCAGGGGGAGGGGAAGGGGCAGAGGGAGAAGCAGACTCCCTGCTGAGCAGGGAGCCCGACACAGGTTCCCTGGACCCCAGGATCACAACCTGCCTTGAGCCCGAGGCAGATGCTTAACCAACCGAGCCACCCAGGTGCCCCTTCACTATTTTAAACAAAATTTTGACCAACAGCCCCATAGTTCCATCTTACTGCATCTTCAAGAGTATTGCTTTTCTATATACATTTCTAGAGGTATAATTTCTAGAAGTATAATTTCCAGATATGCAGTATTTAACTCTTCTGATCCATATTGCCAATTTGGTCTCTGGAAATGTGCCCATGTATTCCCCCATGAGCAGAGTTTAAGGGGTTCCCTTCATTCTCTGAAATGCTCATCAGGACTCTATTTTGAAATTCCTGGTTCTTTAAGTCATAACTGTCTGTGGGTTTTTCAGCATTTGACTTCAACTCCCTTTTCTTTTGGAAATTCTCTCTTCCCTTCATTTTCTTAACAAGGTACTTACCTGGCTCTGCCACCTCTGAGAATTGCTCCTCTGTGGGCTCCCCTTTCTTTTCCTAACTGTGGATGTCCACTAGGCACCTTTGTCTATTCTACCCTTCCTATCGATCTATCATCTATCTATCAATCTATCTATCTATCTAATCATCCATCATCTATCTTTACTCCCACAGTTTCAAGCAATACCTAGATGCAAACTCGTTACAACTCTATTTTTCTACAGATCAAGCCTCTAGTTTTCAGTGCTTGTGAGATAACCTTCGGGGGGAGGGGGGCGGGGCGTCTCACAGGCTCCTTAGGCATTCACTATACCCCCAAACTGAGCTCCACATCTTCCCCCCAAATCTGTGCCTCTCCCTGGCTCAGCCTCTTCTGAGGACAGACCTACCCACCCAGGACATCTGGTCTCAGCAGCTGAGAGGCATCTGTGATACCTTCCTCTCTGCCACTGCCCAGCACATCCGCTCAGTCTGCGGATCCATTCCTTTCTTGCCATTCCCTCTGCTAGTGTTCGACTTCAGGCTCTTGTTACCTTTCTCTGGTGCCTCTCTTACGGTACCCATTTGCGGTCTCTCCTCTCTGCAACGCATCTGACTTGCAGCTGCCAGATTCCCACAACACAGCTCCATGTAAAAATGTTTTCACACAACTGTGGGACCCAGGGGCATTTTCTTCACCTCTCTGTGACTCAGTTTTTCATCTGCAATCTGGAGATAATAATAGTACCTGGAGAGTCGTTGAGAGACCTGAAATGAGGCGATTCATTAATAGCTCTTAGTGCATAGAGTGCGAACTCAGTAAGCTCTGTTAGAGTCGCTATTTCCAATAAAGTTCAAACTCTTACCTTGACATTCGAGGCCTTCCATGAGCAAGTGCCTACCTTTCTAGCCTCATGTCCTCTACTCACCCGTGGGTAGCCCCCACTGTGGCAACACTGCCACCACCCAGGCTGTTCATCCAGGGATTCCTAGTGCTCCAGGCCTCTCTGTGCATGCCCTACACACTTCCCCTCCAAACCTTGCTCAAAAACATTACAGCATGTGTCAGTCCAACTTCGGAGAGGAAGGAAATTGGCAAAATTACCTGGCAGAAGCACACGAAGTCAACTACATAGAATGCTAACGTCATGAGAACTTCATTTTTTTGCTGCTGTGTTCCCAACACCGGCATAATCGCCTGGCATATAATAGCTACTCACTAAAGATTTGTCAACTGACATATGAATTTGAGAGACATGATTTAAAATTATGTTTGTTCTGGGGTGCCTGTGTGGCTCAGTCGGTTGAGCAACCGACTCTTGATTTTCGCTCAGGTCATAATCTCAGGGTCTTGGGATGGAGCTCCAGGTGGGGCTCTGCACTCAGGGCGGAGTCTGCTGGAGATTCTCTTTCTCCTCTCCCTCTGCCCCTCCCTCTGCTCACAAGCATGTCTGTTCCTTCTCTCTCTCTCTCAAAATAAATAAATATTAAAAAAAAAATTAGGGCGCCTGGGTGGCTCAGTTGGTTGGGCGACTGCCTTCGGCTCAGGTCATGATCCTGGAGTCCCGGGATCAAGTCCCACATCGGGCTCCCTGCTCGGCAGGGGGTCTGCTTCTCCCTCTGCCCTCTTCCCTCTCGTGCTCTCTGTCTCTCATTCTCTCTCTCTCAAATAAATAAATAAAATCTTAAAAAAAAAAAAAAAAGATTGTTCTGAGACAGTGTAATAATGTAAAATTGCATCACAATAGGACACAAAAAAGAGACTGTCCATGCCCTGTGAGGTTTGCCATGACAGGAGAACTGGAGCTAGGCCTCACCTTGAAAGATTTCTCTGGCAGAGCCTCTGATTGATGGGAAAGGAAACCCACACACTTTGAAGTTGAACCCCCATCCAGTAATTGGCTAAACTCTTGGGTGGGGAGAACTCTAAAACTTTCCACTGTCTCTCTACACGGTAAGATGTGTGAACTGGAGCAAATTATCTCTTTCCTCTGGATCAATGGATGCCTTGTTTTTGCAAAGATAAACCAAAGACTTAATTCCTAAATGGAGCTATTAAAGAGCCCCTGGCTCAGTGTCTCAGTGTTTTGCATAACAATATAAATGTCTTCTCTATAATGAGATGTTATCTTTGCAGATTACTATTACTTGAAGGAAATGTTTCTTTTCAACATATGGGTTTAGGCTGCTCTGTCCCTGAAAATTGGGGCTCTTTCTCAACAGTGCAGATGTGTTCTTATTCAAATAGTTCTCCATAGAAGTGGAAAATGAAGGGAGCAGTGCCTCTATCTTTACTTCCCACTGGTCAAGGGGTGTTGACCAGAGTTGCCCAAGCCACCCTGAGGTATTTATTCTGCTGAATGCTCACTTAGGGTTTCAGTCCAGAAGGAGTTCCCAGGCTTTGGGAAATGTACTCATGTCAGATGATTATGTAGTAGTGGATTGTCCCAGTGGGGCTCCAGACAAGACCAGCCCCTGGGAGTTTTGGATTGGACATGATGATTTATAAGCATCCTGTAAGGCAGAAGAATGGGCTAGAATGGGGGCACTTAGAGAGCAGGTGAGATTTGGGCTGGAGCTGGGTGACAATCCCTTCTCCCCCAAACCAGGGAGGCTAGACCCATGGGAAGGGTAAGCTAGGTCCTGCTATGACTTGGATGGGGCTATTAACTAGCAGATAACTTATGAAAACTAAGCCCTGTGGTATAGCTCAATGTGAAGACATGTTGGCAGGCCCATCCCTATTTGATTGGTGTTCTGCCAACCTGTTCACCTTCCTGCTTCCCCAGGTGTCTGCTCACACAAGTTTGTTTGTTCAAATCTGGATCTAAACAGCTTTGCAACACTGCACATACATTTCTTCCTTTCCTTCAGTTGTTCAACAATTTGGCCGGAGTCATTTGTGGATTCTTTCTTTTTAAGTACAATCATTGAATATGATGTCATATTTGTTTTTAATAATGTGGTAGACTAGATGTCCAGGGACCCCTCCCAGTACAGAACACCTAAGAATCCTTTTTATCATATTTTGACTTTGTATTATAAAAATTTCCAAGCATAATTAAAAGTAGACAAAATAGTATGATGAAAACCCATATACCCTGTCACACCTGTCACCATAATCACCAAAACCTTTATAAGTATTAACATTTTTCCATTTTGCCTTATCCCTTTCCTTCTGAAGTATTTTATTTTTTTTAAAGATTTTATTTATTTATTTATTTGACAGAGAGAGACAGCAAGAGAGTGAACACAAGCAGGGGGAGTGGGAGAGGGAGAAGCAGGCTTCCCACTGAGCAAGGGAGCCTGACACAGAGCTCAATCCCAGGACCCTGGGATCATAACCTGAGCTGAAGGCAGACACTTAACCAACTGAGCCACCCAGGCGTCCCCTTTCTGAAGTATTTTAAAGTGAACTACAACCATTGTGATATTTTATCCCTAAATATCTCATTTTGAATCTCTATGGAGAATTCTTTTTTAAAAAAACAGGACTTTTGGGGGCACTTGGGTGGCTCAGTAGGTTAAGCAACTGATCTCAGCTCAGGTCATGATCTCAGGATCCTGAGACCAGCCTGTGATGGTCTCTGCACTCAGCGGGGAGTGGGCTTGTCCCTCTCCCTCTCCCTCTGCACCTCCCCCAGCTCATGCTCTCTCTCTCTCTCTCTCTCTCACACACACACACACACATACAAATAAATAAATAAAATCTTAAAAAAAACAAACAAACAAACCCAGGACTTTTTATTATGTGAAATTCCAAACATGCTTTGCAGAGAGAATGGTATAATGAATCTCCACATGTTTATTGCTCAGCTTCAATGATCAATCTTTTGCCAGTCTTAAAAACATCTTTTTGAATGATGGCTGAGCTGGCGCAAAAATAAGGAAAAATCCTCAAATGCCCAGAAATTATAGAAAGCTTGAACTGAGACAAGAAAGTGGATTGTGAAGCTGGAGTTTGTGTTGGAACAAACTCCAGTTCGGTGGTGGCACAGAGCTTGGGTTTTAAAGAGCCACAAGTGAGAGGGACAGGGGACAAAGTTTGAGACAGGAAGTCCCATCAGAGACCCCTGAAAAGTGACATCTTTTCTGAGTGAATGAGAAAAAAATTCCAGCCCTACAAAGGGAGGTGGTGGACATATGTGTCTGGCTTAGCTTTGGCTCTGTGTGGAAGGGAGAAAAAGAAAACATATTTTCTTGAGAGTTCCTAACCACAGCCTCACTTTACTTGGATTTAGGGCCAGAAATTTCAGGAGGCCCTAAAAGATTCCAAGCTGAGAATTTAGTATCCACTGGCAGAAGCAAATAAGTATATTTATCCTCCTTTTTTAGAGGAATGTACTTGAAAGCCAAACTCCAAATAACTTCCCCAGACAAAGTTCCAAGGAAGATGAACTCACAATCAAAAATCACAAAATACACAGGGATATAAACCACCATGAGAATTAGTAGAAACTACAAACTGCAGAATCAGACCTGCAGAGACAGCATATATTAGAATTATCACATGTAGAATATAAAATACTTATATTTACTGTATTTTAAAACTAAAAAAATAGTATTTAAAAGAACCTAGCATGCATGTGGAAAGTGGTACAACTTTGGAAAATTATTTGACAGTTTTAAATAAAGTTAAAATATACCCATTTAGCCATTCTACTCCTGAGTATATACTCAAGAGAAATGAGTGCATAGGTCCACACAAAGACTTTATTCATAATCACCAAAACCTTGAAACAATATGCATGCCCATCAACCGTAGGACAAGTAAATGATTAGATTCATACAATGGAGAGCAATAAAAATGAATAATGGATGCTATCAGATACATTATTGGGTTGACAGAAGTCAGAATAATCATTACCTCTGAGGGATTATTGACTGGAAAGTGGCATAATGGAAGTTCTGAAATCTTAGAGACGTTCTATATTTTGACATGGGTGGTGTTATCACAGGTGTACACATATATAAAAATTCATCGTGATGTACACTTAAGATCGATGTATTTCACAATATGTAAATTATACTTCAGTACATATATATGTACATATATGTATATATATAAGATATATATAGGACCCAGCCAATTTGGAAAGGTACCAAAGAGAAATCTAAACTATAATCACTAAAATTAGAAACTCAATTTGTAAGAAATTATCAGATTAGACATAACAGAAGAGAGAACTCGTGAACTGAAAGATCTGCAGAGTTGAAGAAATGCAGCACAAAGAGAGACACAGATGTAAAAATGATGGAGAGGCTTAGCAAGTGATATGGAGGGTTGCGTATAAAAAATTATATCTAAGGGCACCTGGGTGGCTCAGTCTGTTAAGCAACCGACTTGTGATCTCAGCTCAGGTCTTGATCTCAGGGTTGTGAGTTCAAGCTCCTAACTGGGCCCCATGTTGGGCGTGAAGCCTACTTAAAAAAAAAAAGATTATATCTGATGAGGATTCTAGAAACAGGGAATAGTGGTAATGGCACAGAGGCTTCATTTGAAGAGCTAATGGCTAAGAATTTTTCAAAATTGATGAGTGACACCAATCCTTGGATTAGGGATGCCCATCGAATTCCAACAGATCAATAAAAGAAATCTGCACATAGACAATGGAATTGCAGAACACCTAAGGAAAGGGGATCTTAAAAGTAGCCAGGGAGAGAAGATAGATTAGACAAAAAAAGTCAGACACAAACTGGTGACTATAGGCTCTTAAACAATGGATGCCAGGAGAGAATGGGATATATCTTCAAAGCACTGAGAGAAAATCACTTACAACCCAGAACTGTACCTCTAGCAAAAATGGTCTTTCAAGAATAAGAGTGAAATAATGACAGAATAAGGCAAGCAAAAAATGAACATTTCTACCAACCAACCCTCACTGAAGGAATTTCAGGCAGAAGGAAAATGATTGCGGAAGGAAAGTCTGAGATGAAAGGATGAATGGTGGGTAAAGTTGATAAGTACTGACTGATTCAAAATGGGCAGAGATTCAAATGGACACTTCTTCAAAGATACAGAAATGGCCAATGAGCACATGAACAGATGCTTAATATCACTAATCACTGGGGAAAGGCACGTCAAAATTACAGTGAGACACCCCTCACACCCATTACTATGGCTACTATCAGCAAAACAGAAAATAACAAGTGTTGGCAAGGATGTGAAGAAACTGGAATCCTTGTGCACTGTTGGCGAGAATGTAAGATGGCGCTGCCATTGTGGAAAACAGCATAGGAATGCCTCAAAAACTTCAAACTAGAAGTACCACATGATCCAGCAATTCCACTTCTGGATATATACTCAACAGAACTGAAAGCAGAGTTTTGAGGAGATTTTTGTACATCCATGTTATGGTCATTGCAGCGTTTTCCACATTAGCTAAAATGTGGAAGCAATCCAAGTATCCATCAACAGATGAATGGATAAGCAGAATGTGGTATAAGCATACAGTGGAATTTTATTCAGCCTTAAAAAGGGAGGGAATTTTACACTATGCTACAACATGGGTGAACCTTGAGGACATTGTGCTAAACAAACCAACCACAAAAAGACAAATACTGTATGATTCCACTTACATGATGTACTTAGAATAGTGAAAATCATAAAGACAGAATATAGAATGGTGGTCACCAGGGGCTGTGGGGGAGAGGGAAACGGGGACTTATTGTTTAGTGGATATAGAGTTTTAGTTTTGCAAGACGAAAAGAATTCTAGAACTGGATAGGTGATGGTTGCTTAACAATATGGATGTACTTAATACCACTGAAATATATGTTTAAAAATCACTAAGATGGGGGTGCCTGGGTGGCTCAGTCAGTCAAGTGGCTGCCTTCAGCTCAGGTCATGATCCCGGGGTCCTGGGATCGAGCCCCGCATCGGGCTCCCTGCTCTGTGGGGAGTCTGCTTCTCCTTCTTCCTCTGTCCCTCCCCTGGCCCATGCTTTCTCTCTCTAATAAATAAATAAGATCTTTAAAAAATTTTAAACATCATTAAGACGGTAAATTTTATGTTACGTGTATTTTACCACAATAAAAAAATAAGTTAAAAAATAAACACATAAATAAATAAACAAAACACTGACTGTAGCAAGTAGTGTGTGTCTCTTAAAATACATCTTTTTGGCAAAATATAAACAGTGACACCCCCTCTCCCGAACATAAATATCGACTGTATAAAACCTTAAGCTTCCCATATAATTTGTAGGACTAAAAACATAGAACTAAATACTGCACGACAGTAGCACATAAATGGGGCGGAGTGGTGACCAATTTAAAGCATATTTGGATGATGTATTTTTCCGAAGGAAGGTAAAGATAGTGATTAGGTTTTGGAAATTAAATATGCCTGATAAAATGTCTAGGGTAATCACCAAAGGAATAGGAACAGAGTATTACTTCCAAATTAGTAAAAGAGGAAAAATAAAATAGAATTTTTAAAATTCAGGATGAAAAGTAATTAAATAACAATAAAACAGTTTTTTTTAAAAAGATTTTATTTATTTATTTGACATAGAGAGACACAGCAAGAGAGGGAACACAAGCAGGGGGAGTGGGAGAAGGAGAAGCAGGCTTCCCGCGGAGCAGGAAGCCCGATGCGGGGCTCGATCCCAGGACCCTGGGATCATGACCTGAGCTGAAGGCAGATGCTTAACCACTGAGCCACCCAGGCGCCCCAATAAAACAGTTTCTTAATAAGAACTGTCGTCAGTGGAAAAGTCTGAAATCCGTGGTTTCTAGGCTCTAACAGTGGTACGCCACGAGGCTGAAAGAGCCGTGCTTTGGGACATTAATCCTGTTGGAAAATAACTGAGAGAACATGGAAAGTGTCATAACAAGAAGTGTTAGAGAATCTGTCACTGGCATTCTCTTCTTGGAGATGGAGCACAATCACTGAGCAATTCTAAATAAATACTGAAATCACAGGAATTCAAAAAGTGATGTCAAAACAAAAGTTTGAGTTTCTGTTTTTCACAAAAATTTCTAAGAGTTTCCCATCAGATTATGATGCCAATAGTATTGTGGGGGGTAATCGAGTATTTCAGCCTCAAGAGTTAATCAGGGTTGATGGGCTGATGCAGGCAGTAACACTTTTTAAGCCAAGATTCTGTACATGGTTTGAAATTTATGAAAGAAAGCAAGAGGCCTTATGGATCCAAAGCTACCCTCGAAGTATGAAAACTTCAAAGGAATTAAAATATTCTTTTAAAACCACTGCAGTCGGATTGTTGACGGATGGGACAGAGCATTATAAAAGATGTTTTATTCTGGTGCCCATCCCAGCTGTTCTGCTAACAAAAAATTTAGGAATGAAAAAACAATTAAAACTTGAAAAAAATTACTAGGAAGTTTCAGGAAACCACAAAAATGGGAAATGCATGCTTTGGTATTGGTGTAGTTTTGTCATAAATATCTATGTTTTGGTGTCATTGTCTTTTATAAACTATTATCTGGGGGCACCTGGGTGGCTCAGTTGGTTAAGCGACTGCCTTCGGCTCAGGTTATGATCCCAGAGTCTCAGGATCGAGTCACACGTCGGGCTCCCAGCTCAGCGGGGAGCCTGCTTCTCCCTCTGACCCTCTCCCCTCTCATGCTGTTTCTCTCTCTCTCTTTCTCTCAAGTAAATAAAATCTTTTAAAAAAAATTAAAAAAAAACTATTATCTGATTACTTGAAAGTCCTAATGAGAAAAGTAGAATGTGCCTAAAGTTGAAATTATTTTATTTCTGGAAAAACCGTGTCTACCAAGGGCATAGGGAATCTAATGTGTGATCAAGGGTATGTATTTTGAATTGGAACCCAAAGAGAAATAGAAAGAGAACTTACAACTAATTTTAAATTGGTTTCTACAAATAATTCGAACGTTCTGTGAAACTTGGGTCAGTTACTTAACCTTTCAGTGCAATTTCCTTTTCTGAAAAATAGGAATAAATCATGGAACCTGCTGTATAGTTAGTTGAGAGGACCCAATAAGTATATTTACTCAATGAGTAAAGCGTTTAAAATAGTGCCTGGCACATAGTAATCATTTAGAATTATTAACAAAATCATAAAGGTGGACAATGTTTCCATAAATGATTTATGAGATACAATAAAGATGATGGTGTTCTCAGCTTGTGCAAGGTTCCTACATAAAACGTCCCAAACTGTCTTAATTAAGCAGACACTCACGGGTGCCATGGGTATGGTTAAGATCACCGGGAGGCTCTTGTACCGAATTATTACGAAAGCCAATTTGAATAAAATGCAGAGCTATGTCTACACAGGAGCTTGACACGAGTGAAAGATTTAATGTTGTTGCTACAACGTTTACAGAGGATGAGCCAAGAGCTTTATACACACATTGTCATGCATGTCTTGGGGGTTTAATGGTGTTGGGATTTGTCGGGATCTGAAAGAGCTCCACAGTGATCTCAGTCCCGTCAATTCTTTGTATGACACTATTCATGCATCTCTGAAAAGCTGGCAAATTTTCAAAACATTTGTAAGCTGAGTGAAGGCATAACATACAGGAAGCTCCAAGGTTGTTGAAAACATGTTGGATTGTTGGTTGCGATTGAGAAACTTCTACAAATTATTCACACATGGGAAGTTGTGTCGAGCTATTCTTGAAAGGCCAGGGTGCCTGGTGCAGCGAGTTCTTTGGCTGACTTGGGTTTCCAAGTTTGAATTCACCTTTTGTTTACAAATTTTCACAAATTTTAAACAATGGGCCAAGCATTGCGGTCATTTTTTTTTTTTCCCCTAAAGAGCTTCTAGCAGGCGTTTTTCTCTTTCCCATCAAAATTAGAAGCAAAATTTCGTGGTTTATCATTTGAGAGAAGTGATAGATATTTCAAAGCTGTTTGGGACAGAACAGAGAATATGGATACTCATCCCCAGGAGGGCAGCTCATGTAAGCGCCAAATTCTCAGCTGAGGTACCTCCAAGACATGTCACCTGGCTTCATCCACTTCCCTCTAATAGACCATGGGCCACCCAGCCAGTTTGTGTCCTTGTCCCACACGCCATGCTCACGCTCACCACCCCCCCCTCCATGCTTTTGCTTATGAGACTTCTGCCACATAGCATGACTTCTTCCTCACCACCAGTGCCAATCTTGTGCAACCTTCAAGGCCTGTTCTGGTCTCACTTCTTCCAGGCAGCCCTCCCCACGTTCCCTCCCCTAAAGATTGCCCTTTGGCATCTTCAGACCACCACTTACACTTGCATTTGTGTAGCTCAGGAAAGGCATGCCGCAGGAGCCTAGGACTCTCTGGGACTATGGCATGACAAGAACAAGGCAGCCTCTGCCCTTGGTTCCCACACCAGAAATTCTGGCCCCCCATCACCCCCGTTTTGCCTCACTCCATGGCCCCAAAGAGAAAGGAGAACCAGAAGAGGTTCCTTTCTCCCACACCCTGTCCAGGTTTCCAGAACTCCTCGTCTCGTGTCCAGGGGGCCTCTGGTTTCAGCTGTTCTCTCTCCAGCCTCCACAAAGGCACAGAGATGCTTCTCCCAGGCTGCAGCCCTCCCACGCACCCCTACCCAGCCGAGGGAGACCCCTGTCTGTGCCCCATGCTGCAGCATCAGCCAGGGCCCCCAGCCCAGCACCTGGTAGCCAACTATACTTTAATGAGCACATTAGTGCTCAGGTGTGGTGAGCCCGGGATTCTCGGTAAGCTGGGGCAAGTCTCTCGTTATCCTAATGAGCTGCCTCGCAGCTCTTCTGGAGATCGTCTTCTTTCTCCAGAGATCAGACTTTGTCCCCTCCGTTGCACCGATGGATTTGCTTCGCCCTTCCCACCCTGTTGTCACCTGCAGCTCAGGCCTCAGTCTTGCTGCTCCCATTCCCTGTTTTCTGGGAGCCCGACGCCAGGCCCTGACCTGTCTCATGTCCTCAGTGCTGACACTGTGATCGGCAGTTCAGACATGAATAACAAGAAAGGCTCGAGCATGCTTAGCCAAGCTTTCTCTTGCTGCAGTGGAAGCTCCATCTCACTTCCTTCAGTGCAATTGGCTTTTCCTCCAGGAAGCCTTCCCTGACTACACTAAATTTAAATCACCTGTCCCTGCCAAGTCTCTCCAGAGAAGTCTGAAGCTCACAGGTGATTCTATAACATGTGTTCACCTTTTGCATTTCTATAAGACCTTTATAAATATATAGAATGGTGTGATTAGGGGCACCTGGGTGGCTCAGTTGTCAAGCGTCTGCCTTTGGCTCAGGTCATGATCCCAGGGTCCTGGGATCGAGCCCCACATCGGGCTCCCTGCTCCGCGGGAAACCTGCTTCTCCCTCTCCCACTCCCCTTGGTTGTGTTCCCTCTCTCGCTGTGTCTCTCTCTGTCAAATAAATAAATAAATAAAATCTTAAAAAAAAAAAAAAAGAATGGTGTGATTATATGATGTACTTTCCCAGTATTCAACAGGTATTTACCAAACACTATGTGCCAAGCATTGTACTCAGTGCTGAGGACAAAGCAGTAAGCAAGACAAACATGGTTGCCCCTCTCATGGAGCTTAGCATGGGGCATGGTGGAGAAGCACAAGCAACCAGACATGGACGGTATCGTGTGAATGGTGTCATGTGGTGGCAGGAGCTGTTTTGGGAGCCTTTGGCAGGAGTACAATATCAAAGATGCCAACCATCTCTTGTTCCACCCAAACCCCCATCTTAGGAAACTCTGGCCCAAACAGATATATTCTGGCAGAACCTGCTGCCCAGGGCCCACCGCTCCACAGTTTGTCGGATCAAGGATGGACATGCAATCCACAGGGCCCAATCCATGTCCTGGCTGGTGATCTATAAAGGGGCTCACCCTCAGGAATGTAAGAGATGCAGAGGGAAGTTGCTATGTGCACGCTGCTGAAGTCCCAAGGGAACAAAGAGGAAGTGTGCTGGAAGACAGGGAGGAGGGAGCTGATCGGCAGACACACATGGTGGGTCCCTGAAGGGAAGGCCAGGGGCTCCCATCCCTGCTCACCAGGCACCTGGACCGTGACCCACACAATCCCCAAACAAAGGAGACCCAATCAGACAGACCCCTGGGTCAGGCTTGAGCAAGGAGAGGGATAGGCCAAGAGAGGCTGTCGGGAATGGGAGGATGAGGAAGACTTAGCTACCCAGGAGAGGTGAAGGAGGGCCTTTCTTGGAGGGAAGGGTTTGTCACAGTGTGAGTGAGACCTCCAGGAGACATAGGCCATATAGCTGCACTCGCCACAGCATGAGTCAGACAGGAGAAATTTAATAGAAATTTAAATAGCAGAACTACATTTGCTTTGAGCAGAATAAATACATCTGCCCTTCCTTCCTTCCTCCCTTCTTTCCTTCCTTCTTCTTTCCTTCCTTTCCTTTCTTTCTTCCTTCCTCCCTTCACTTCTCTCTTTTTCTTATTACTCTCTTCTTATTGCCAAGGTAATGTACATTCACTACAGAAAAATTTGAAAATAAAGAAAAGCAAAAAGGGCAAAAAAAAAATCTTCAAAATCCTAACCCCAGCTATCATGTTTAAAAATCATACTATTAATATTAATAATAGCTAATATTTACTGAGCTCTTTCTAGTCACAACACACTATTCTAAGATTTTCCATGCATGATTTTATTTAATCCTCTCGACCCTGTGAGATGGGTACTCTTTTTACTCCACTTGACAGATAAGGAAACTGAGACACAATTTAAGCAGGTGGCAGAATTGAAACTTGAATCCAGGCAGGTGATAACTAACTCAAGTTCAGCCAGTGTTAAAATTTTGCTGTATGATCTTTATGGTCTTTTAAAGAAGATCATAAAGTAACATACATGGACTCCTTTTTTGCTTCTTTCTACAAATATATTTTGGGAAAATTTCAAGTAACATGTATTCGTACTTTATATACCTAATATTGTTCAAGTGATATATTTGGGCTAGAGAAAGTGAAAAGTACAGATGATTTTAAAGAGGAAAAAAAAAAGCCATTTGTAATCCTACCACCCAAAAAGCCAATGTTTACATTTAGGAGTCTCTCCTCCATTCCTGGAGTGAATTTAGGATTAGGAACATGGCCACGGCTCTTAAATCGGGCAACATCACCCAGGAGATGTTTTAATGAGCTGGGAAATCACATGAGCATTCGGCAGTTGGGTGCACACTGGAGGATGTGAGTTATGTTCGCAACCTTGAAGAACACTTCTGTCTGATGCAGGGAGTATGTTCCAGATGGTAGCATTAAACGGTGCACAGAGTCCTCATGAACACCCTGTTGCAGCAGAATGAGAACGGGGCTGGGGGTCAACAGAGCTGGACTCTCCTCTTGAGATGCGTGAGGTGGGGTCATTTCCTGTCCAGCCTCAGTTTCCTCATCTGTACAATGAGCTGCTACAATTCTAGGAACAGGTGATTGTCAGCGGAGCCTCGCTTCTGGGTCATCTGCTGCATTTTAGACAATTCCTGACAGTTCCCACCCAGCTCTGGCACGAAAGACAAGAGGGCCGGTATTATGAAAGGGGCTGGGGTCAGGGAACACCAAAGGCTTAGGGACGCCCAACAAGGGTGTGAGCTCTATTTTCCTGGAGGGCTGGGCCAGCCAAGCCGATTAGGGGCCCCGAGCAGCTGTGGGCCGAGGGAGGCCGCTGGGAGTGAGGGGATTCAAACAGCTCTTTCCCACCCTCTCCCCCAGCAGCCTGCTCTGTGTAAAAATCCCAGACTCCAATCAAACCCCTTCTCTTTTCTCCTTTCATTCACCTGCCCATCTTCTCTCCTCTTCTCTCCTTTTCTATCCAAACTCATAATTAATCGCTCAAGGCAAAAGTAATGAATGTTAATTGGCCATCTGTAGGAAGACTAATTAAAATCTACCACGCTGGGGTTTCATACATACCTATAGCAACGGAGTGAATCGGGAATGAGGCGAGGAGGGACTGAGGTAACAGCTGAAAGACTGCAAAACACCACTGGGCTTAGGTGTGAGGGAAGGACGCCAGCGCCAGCGAGGGGCGAGGGAGGGAGAGGGAGAGAGACTCCCCGGTTCACTCCTGCCACGCCGGACCTGGCCTTCTGTGGCTGGGCTGTTTTGTATTGAACAAGCACATTTACACGTTTCCTTCTCACTGGACGTGGCTCAAGGGGTGGCTGGGGTTTGTCAACACACAGTCGTTGTCCCTCAGGCCCAGGCCCGAACACACCCATGGCTCCGGGACCGCTTGCACCATGTCAGAATCACGCCCAGGCACGCGCTCGCACACGCACACGCACACGTGCCCGTTAAAGCTCACCCTTGGCTTTGCACAGGCTCCGGCCGGCAAGGTCGCACCCCGTCGCATGTGTACGCGAGCGCGAGCAACCCAGGGACACAACATGGGCCCTCACACGATCGCAGGCAACCGCATGTGTGCATACGTGTGTGTGCATGCCACAGTACGCACGCGTGCTTTAAACATGCAAACCCACCGTCATTCGGGTATAAATGCGGGTGCGCACTGTCGGTAGTTCGCACGTACACTCGCGGTCGCCCTCCGGGGGTGTGCGTGCGGTCCCGCGCCCGAACCCACACTGGCGTGCATACGCTGTTCTCCGGCCAGTTTTTTTTTTTTTCTTTTCTTTTTTAAAGATTTTATTTATTTATTTGAGAGAGAGAGAATGAGAGAGAGAGAGCACATGAGAGGGGGGAGGGGCAGAGGGAGAAGCAGACTCCCTGCCGAGCAGGGAGCCCGATGCGGGACTCGATCCCGGGACTCCGGGATCATGACCTGAGCCGAAGGCAGTCGCTCAACCAACTGAGCCACCCAGGCGCCCTCTCCGGCCAGTTTTATGGCAAAGCGCTTACATACAGGTACACACACAATTATACAACCCCGCAGCACGCATAAGCAAAACCAAATGTTCAAGCACCTGTACGACTAATATGAACACTAAGGTGGCAAACAGTTGCACACACACGTGGCCGGGGCCCAGAGCAGGCCCACGTGTGGTTCATATGACTTCAGATACGTGCACACAGAGACCCTGGCCCCGGGGGAGAACACACCCCAGATAATGGCCTCTCGACTTCCTGAAAAAACAGGGCTAGGGCCACAGATACAAAGCCTTAGACTTCGTCTTCTCTCAGAACCCCCAGCTTGAGCAACACGAGCACCCACAGCCTACCTAGGATGTTCCATCCAACCTTTGGGCAGAAAGGATGGTGGATCTGAGGAAAGAGGGAGATAAGGCCTCGGGGGTCAGGGTGGGCTTTGATGGGGCACGTCAACAGTAAGGCTGCCAGCCGGTGGGGTGAGTGGCTGGGCTGTGTATTCTCTCTCTCTCCAGAGTGTCAGTTCTGTGGGACTGGGGGGGGGTCTAGACTGAGTGGGCATCGCACCGTGGAAGAGCCCTGACACAGGGCCTGGGCCCTGCAGCCAACGGCCCTGTTTTCTTCTACTAAGAATGAAAAGGCTGGGGTGTCTGCCTTCAGCTCAGGTCATGATCCCGGGGTCCTGGGATCCAGAGCCCGCTTCTCCCTCTCCCTCTGCAGCTCCCCCCATTTGTGCTCTCTCTCTCTGTCAAGTAAATAAATAAAATCTTAAAAAAAAAAAAAATGAAAAGGCTGCCTGCCTTCTGGATGGTGTCTGGGGCCTTTTCCTCATTGCTGTAAAATCCCTTTATGATAAGCTTAGATTAAAGCAGGGCAGAGTGCAGACGCAAAAAAGAACTTTCTGACACATGGGGGGGGAGGGCCAAAACCTGAAAGTGTCGCCAGAGAGAAAGAGCACGTGATTCTGCCCAAGGATCATTATAAGAAAGGGTTAAGTATCCCCATGTCCCTGGGTTTTGTGCCAACCCTCTCTGCTCCTGGAGGCTCTGGGTCAGAGGTTCTCAGCCCTCTGTAGTCCAGAGCTGGGGCTCTAGGCGCATCCTCGGGTCTGAGCCTGGGAAACAGCTGGGAAAAGAGCAGGCTGGAGCAGGGCAATGTCCTTGGTGCCCCCCGAGAAAGCTGTGTGCTAGGTACATCCCTGGAAGTCGGGAATCAGCCACAAAAGGAATTCCCACTTATAACAAACAGGCTGAAAAGCATCCCTGAAGTCCCAGGAGTGGCTGATGCACATGAGGCCAGGTGCTCATCACTGCCCCTCCACGATCCAGAGGGTTTGGCTACTTTACAGGCCCACCTCACAGATGAGGAGACCCAGCTGCTTTGATTGCCCCGGACCTCATGGCTGTAAGTGGCCAACCCGGGCCACAGGAGCCAAGTCCAGGGGGCTATGGCCTAAAGCTGGGCAGCCCGCAGGCCTCTCCCTGGGCAGGATGGGAAGGAAGGCGGCCTGCTTCCTGAGGTGTGGACCTCCAGGAGAGCCTCTGGGCCCTTGGGGATCTCCCTGTGCCAGGGTAAGTAAGCCCTCAGAACTCTCTGGGAGAAACAGGCATGCACACATGCACTCTCTCTCTCTCTCTCTCTCTCTCTCTCACACACACACACACCCCTATGACAGCTTCTACATTTGGAGCTGACAGATGTGCAAGGTAATAGCTTGGCACTGCCTGTGCAGCTGAGGCCCGGGCGTCGCGAGTGGGATTATTTCCAGTGAGGCTCAGGGTGGCTATGTGAGCGCACGGCCCAGTGTGTGTGAGTGTGTGAGTGTGTGAGTGTGTGTGTATGAGAGAGAGCGTATGAGTGTGTGTGATCTCAATCTCTCTCCCTCCACCTAAATCTGTCTTACTATGTTTTCAAGTCTTTCTGTCTCTGTGTTCTTCCCCGCGTTGCTCGGCTCCCTGTCACGGTCCTGCTCACCCTACCTCAGTCTCACCATGCCCTGCGGTGTCTATTCTTGTGGACTGGATGCTCCTGAGAGGACAGGAGGCTCTCCTCTTCTCAACTTCTTCCCTTTGCCCTGGCTCCTTTTCCCGTCCCACCCAGGCTGGCCACAAGGATCGACTCTTTTTTTTTTTTTTTTTTAAAGATTTTATTTATTTATTTATTTGAGACAGAGAATGAGATAGAGAGAGAGAGCATGAGAGCGGGGAGGGTCAGAGGCAGAAGCAGGCTCCCTGCCGAGCAGGGAGCCCGATGCGGGACTCGATCCCGGGACTCCAGGATCATGACCTGAGCCGAAGGCAGTCGCTCAACCAACTGAGCCACCCAGGCACCCTGCAAGGATCGACTCTTAAAGAAAGCCCATTTTGTTCCAGATAATGTCCCTGCCCTGTGCACAGGGCTCCTGCCCAGGGGCACAGGGTGGGCAGTTCTGGGGCTCTCCTGGGTTGGAGAGAGCAGCCCCTCAACCTTGGTCTTCGGGCCTGGCCTTTTCCTAAGGAGCCAGCTCACCCTGACATTCCCAACCCCCAACACAGACTAAACCTAGCCCTGGCCCTGTGCTGACCCCAAATCTGGACTCACAGTGACCCTGACCTGGCCATATACTGGTCCTTAATTCTGAGCTCAGACTAGCCCCAATCCCTAACCCTGACTCTGTCCCCTAAACTTCCTTTCTCAGGGCAGCGGTCTTCTTTGATTTCTGCTAATGCCACCTGGGTTTGCGAGGTTCACAGCGCACTTCTTAAATTCATGAATTAATCATTTCTCACAGCTCACTCTTCAGTGTTCTAGGGCACGTGGGGACACACCCAGATCCAGTGAATTGGAATCTGGGGTGAAGGAGGAACAATGGGAAAGGCCTTTTTTTTTAAAACTGCCCAGGTGGATTCTGACATATGACAGCCCCACTCACTTCCATAATACACATATTTGGGCTTTCCTTTAGGGATTCCAAGGAGGAATCCAAGGTGGGTTTGAACCCCCACATAGAGGTGCCTGGGCTGGTGGGAGTTAGTCTGCAGAGACCTGACTCCCAGGCATCATCATCACACCTGAGCCATTTCAAATGCTTCACTATGCACCTGGCAGTGAGCCACTCCAGTGTTCACTGGCTCACTTGCTTGCTCACTCTCTTCACTCATTCATTCATTCCTCACTCTACAGGGCTTCACTGGGTTAGGTCTGGGTGAGGTCTGCAGAATACGCACAGCCTTTTGAGACTGATCCCTGGGGTCAAGCTAGGGTTTGGAAGGGCAGGGTGGGAGCAGGAAAGGCCTCTGCAGCAGTGGGACTAAGACCTGAACCAGAATGTGGGCCAGATAGATTCCTGCAGCTCTAAGAGGAGACACCAGGTCTGGGAAGTGGGAGACAGGCCCCTCTCTTCCCTTGCCCTTGGGCTGGGGACAGGGGACATGGGCCTGAGGGCTAAGAGACCACCAGGTAGCTTCCAGGTTAGTCACCTGAGGAATCATGCTGAGCCTCTGGGGTCAGCTGGTGGGTGGGCCTGAGACGTGAATCTCCCAAAGAAAAAGAAGGAACTTCCTTCTCCCTCCCTTTCTCCCTGCCTCCTTTCCCCCAACCTCTCCCTGAAAATAGAAATCCAGGGCTCTCTCAGTTCACAGTAAGGGCCATTAGGGCTGAGGGGGAGTGCATGATGGATGAAATGTGGGGGAAAAGGGTGAGGTAAGGAAATCTTGCTGGGAAGAACAATCATTCCAGGGTGGGAATGGGGAGGTGGGCCCTACTTTAAAAGTCTGAGGGAACATCCAGCATTCAACCCTGCCTCCCAGCCCTGCAGGCAGAAGAGCTCAGGACTGGGCTGGGGGAGCAAGAATGGCTCCTCAGCCACCCTTTAACCCTCCCCTCAGCTGGTCTTAGGGGCTCAGAGTGTATCCTCAGCTACGTTCCCAGCCTAGTGGCTCTTCCCTGGATGAGGATGGCAGAGATGCTGTGGGAGCTGGAGAGGTGTCATCCTGTGGGATCTCCACTCCAGGGACTGGAAGTGCTCTCCACCCACCTCTCTGTCGCCACACAGGACCCCGATGGTGAAGGAACACGCCGGCCACCCTGGTAAGCAGGGGTGTGTACCCGTGTACGTGAGTGTGAATTACGGCAAACACATGTTAGCATAGGAGGCCACGTTCCGTGGGGAGAGACCGTGGGTGAAGGAGGCCAGAGGCTGTATCTCAGAGCCCAGCCCCTAAAGTGAGACATGGGGAGATGCTAGGATGGCGCACGTCCCCGTTTCGGTTCTGAATGCGGAGGTAGGAGCCACCGGGCACCTCCAGGCTTGGCTAACAGTGGACTCAGGCAACAGCCTGCATTGTATTGAGGGGATGAAGGACAAGAATTGGGGGGGCGGTCGGGACATCTAGTCCCAGCTGGTCATGTTCATAGACAGAGGTGCTGGATGTCCCAGGGGTGGGCCTGGAATATTCCCTTCCCCTGCTCCTTACAGGCCAGCTGCTGGCCTCCAGCTCAGGGTATTAAACACAAAACCAAAAAACTGCCCAGCTCGTTCTCATCAAAGACAAAGAGAAACGTTGTTTGTCTTTTGGCTAATCTGAGGCCCTGCTCGACCCTGCGGCTGGACTCTGGGCATGTGCAGGCATGTATTGTGTATGTGCTCGCGTGTGCAGCGGCCATCGCCGGGCCGTGCACTCTGGGGACACAGATGGTTAGCAAGACAATCTCCCTGCCCCAGTGGTAGGGGACCTGGGGAGGCTGAGTCCCGGCCAAGGAGCAACGTCTGGGAAATCCTTGTGGCCGGAGCCCAGGGGTCACTAAGGAGGCCTCGGGCCTGTCAGGAAGAGTAATCCCAGCCCTTTGGTCCTCCCCCGCTCCCTGGGGAGCCCCCAAGAGTTCTCAATCCTGGAGTGCAGAGAGAAAGAAAGATGGGGGTTGTTTCCAAGGCTCTTAAATCCCTGGGGCTCGGAAGAGGACAGGTGTCAGGCATGGGAGGGCCTCGCCACCTGGTGGGGACATGTGGTACTCCTCACTAAGCCCTGTCCAACCAGCCTGGTGGGGAGAACAATCCTGACCAGCCAGCTGGGGTTTGTGCTGGGGCAGACTTCTCTCACACTCCCGCTGGGGCAGGAGGCCGGGTGTAGAAATCCACCCAACACTCACCAGACACAAGGGGCACCCCCCTGGCCCAGCCCCACCTGCGGGAAGGAATCTCAGAGCTCCTCTAAGTTCTAAGGAAACTGAGCCCAGAGGGAGGAGGACCCTGTGCAAGACCCCACAACATCTCTGTTACAGAGGGAAGTGGGACCAAGGGTTCCCGACTTCGAGGCTCATGCATTGTCCTGTGGGTCTGGTGAATCCAGAACAAGCTGTCCAGACTGAACTCCAGCCCGCCTGAGGCCCCCGGTAGGAGTAGCAGAGTGAAGAGTTCTTGCTGTATGTCAGCAAGGGGGAGGGCATCTGGGCTGCAAGTGGGGCTCCAGGTGGATCTGGATCTTGGTATTAAAAGGCAATAATATTCAAATCTCTGGGCACCTACTGCAATGCTAGGACTGTGCTAAACATTTACAACCATTAGGTCACTTAATGCTCCCAATGACCCTCTGAGGGAGGCTCCATTTTTCAGATAAGGAAACCGAAACACAGAGAAGCAATTTACGCTGGGTTACGAGCTGGCAAATGGCAGAGCAGGGATATGAGTGCAGTGATTCTGACTCCAGTGGGGGCAAATGCTCTGCTGGGTAACGAAAGAGCATGAATTACTCACTCCTTCCTGGGGCAGCTCCAACCCAGAGCCGCCTCCGGAGCTGAGCGGCCCGGGGTTCTCCCGGAGGAACGGCCTCAGTGCGCCCTCTGCTGGGCATGAGAAGGAACAAAGAGTTCCCTCCTGCACGCTCAGATGCAGGGCTGAGTCCTGGGGAGTTGGCTAGCAGGGACCATGGTCTCTCCTCCTAAATAAGGTCCAGGGGCAAAGGGCTGGTTGACTAGCTGCAGCTCCCAGCTCTGCCGACTAGCGGAAGGATGGGTTTGTTTATATACCTGGTTTCTTGGGGCTTCCTTCTCTTGGAATATTGCCTACCTCCCCCAAAGGCATGTTGGTCCTAAGCCCACCCCACTGAGGACCAGGACCATGTGCCACATGGACTTTACCAGGAGGGCCCATGACAGACAGCCCCCTGAGGAGAAGCATCCGGAACACTGCCATGTGGGCAAAGGGTAGAATTGGGAATCCAAGAGGGCCGGGGAGGTTGGGAGTCAGGTCCTGAAGCCTAAATACTCTTCGAAAGGGTCAAGGATGAGGAAAGGGTAATAAAGACTGGGGTTAGCATAGGCATCTGGAGGAACAGGCAGCTGGGCATGTCCATCTTGCCACTAGGTAGGGCTCCGTGAGAAGAGGCAGACAACCCCAAGATAACTCCCCTGGAAATAAGGGTAACTCCCCAAGTTTGGGTTAATTGCATTAAGGAACACCTCTGGACCCAGCGAGCCAGGAGTCAGTCATGGGCCCTGTATCAGAAGAGAAGCCAGGGGTGAATAAAGGACAATCCACGTTTTATTTGTATCTGCTTTTTATTTGTACATAAACTCTCAGGGGCCCCTTCCCCCCTGCCCCAATCTGGGGGACAGATGGCAGGTTCTGGAGGGAGGAGGCATCAGAATTAAGGACACGAAGTTCAATGCAAGGTCCTGCTACCATGAGCATGGGGCCTCCTTGTCTGCCAAACTTGCACGGTCCTCCCTCCCCTGTGGGCTGTAGATCTACAAGGGCCCTCCTGTTTGACCCTAGCTCAGCCAGGGACTGGCCATGAGACCCCCAACCT
This sequence comes from Mirounga leonina, assembly GCF_011800145.1. NCBI lineage: Eukaryota > Metazoa > Chordata > Mammalia > Carnivora > Phocidae > Mirounga > Mirounga leonina. The sequence goes on from NW_023270305.1 coordinate 42,310,358, forward strand.
CTTCTCTTCAGGGTTGCAGCTTCTTGTTCTGCTTATCCCATCCCTAAAATTCTACTTCTGGGGAAACAGAATACTCTCTCTCCCAAGATCCCCTAACTCAGGGCAGTCAACAGACTCCTGAGAACTGGGATTCCAGCGACCTGAGGCCCTCACTGCCGGCTGGTTCTGAGGGCAGGACCGTAGGTATGAGTGCTTTTCTGGGTAAGGCAAGGTTGGCGGTGCCCCTGTGGCAGGATGGGGGGGTGGCACAGGGCTCCTGGGTGTGCCTGAGAGAGGGGGGAAGAAAGCCCCAGAAAGCCAAGGACACTGGCTTAATTATCGTAGAAGTCAACATGGGCCCCAGACTTGAACGTGTCCTTTTGCACCAAGCTTAGCAGTTTCTGGGCTGACATCTTACAGTCCACAAGCTCCCCTTTTGTCTTCAGGTCCTGCAGCCTTTTTCGTAAGTCTGGGTCCATCGAGGTCTCCCGGGCCAACTGCTGCATGTCTGTGTCCAGGGGACCTAGGGCATGAAGAGCAGAAGTTGGGGGGACATGGCCAAGGCAGGGCCCGTGCTGTGTGTGGACTATGGTGGAGGCAGCCTGGCCACCGGAAATACCTCACCCTGGCTGACAAGCGTGGTCAGGGTCATTCTGTCACTTTTGAGCTCCAGACTCAAATCCCGACGCCCCAGTGAACATGGTATCTCCAGACCACTGTTTCTAGAACCAAGCTTTTTACCTCCTGTCCAACCAGTATCTCCTCCTCCTGACTTTTCCATTTCTATTAATGAAATACTCTTCTTCCAAACTCAAAACTTCCATCCCTGGCTCTTCCCTCTCCACTCTGTTCCCACAGCCAACGAGTCATCAAGTAGGACAGACCCTTCTGCTTCTACATACCCTGACAATCTGGCCCTTTATATGGCCCTGGTTCTCTCTCTGCTTCAGCTCCTTCTGTAGCCCTCTGCTAAATGCATCTTGCTAAAATATCATTGGGGTCGGCAAAGGGGTGGCATAGGAGTTTCTAGCACTTTTCTGCAGAAATATCAATATGAACTATTAGCTGCCCACAAAATTACCTTCACAAAATCCAAGGATTCTGGGTAAGGGATTACACTACCTGGGTGAAGCACAGAAATAAGAAAGGATGCATTGAAGAAGGTAGGAAATATAGATGTGTATTACCCTTATCATCTGCCCCCAAGCCTGGGCATCCCAGTGTAGAGACACCCTCCCTGTGGGAGGAGAGTCAAGTAAGCACCTGACTTCACAGGGGATCCCAGAGCCAGCCCACCCTAGCACCAGGCCAACTCCCATGGCCCTAGGTGGCTCCCTCTGGGCCCCCATGAACCCAGGCCCCAGCTAACCCCACGGCCTGCCAGATCCAGTGCCTCAGCAGCCCCAAGTGGCTCCCCCAGCCCCAGGCAGTTCCTATGGCACAGGTTCCCACAAACCTAGGCCCCAGGGTCACTCTGGTGCCTGCTGGTTCCAGCCAGCTCCAAGCTCCCAGAAAGCCCCAAGAAACCCAGGCCCCCAATCCATTCCAGTATCAGCTGGCCCTTGTGGCCTGGGGTTGCTCCCATGGCATCAGGCTCCTGACAAGCTCCCATGAACATAGGTACCTGGCACATTCCAGCCAGTTCCTGTGGCCCTAGATGCCTTCAAGCTTGCAATGAGTGCCTGTAAACCCAGGCTCCCTGCCAGGCCCAGCACCAGACTGACTACCATGGACCCAGGCTTTCAATCCACCCCAGCAACAGGCTGCCCACAAACTCCGGCGGCAAGCCTGCTACAGACATCACCAGATGGTTCACCCAGAATCACTGCATGGGTTGAATGGTAAAGGGCTTTGCCTACTGAAGTCAGCCTGTAAAGACTGGGAGAGGTGCCTCCTTCCTCACATGCACAGACACCAACATGGGGCCACAAGGATCATGAATAATCAAGGACATGTGACACCACCGAAAGGAAACCTATAAAACTCCAATGACTGACCCTAAAGAAATAAGATCTATGAACAAATAATTCAAAATAATCTTCTTAAAGAAATTCAGTGAACTACAAGAAAATGCAGACAGATGGGGTGCCCGGGTGGCTCAGTTGGTTAAGCAACTCCGGGTTTCAGCTCAGGTCAGGATCTCAGGGTCATGGGATTGAGCCCCACGTTGTGCTCTGTGCTCTGTGCTCAGCGTGGAATCTGCTTGAGATTCCCTCCCTTTCCCTCTCTTCCCCCTCTGCCTTTTTCCCCTTCTCCCTACTCACATGTGCTCTCTCTCTCTAAAATAAATAAAATCTTAAAAAAAAAAAAAAGAAAATGCAGATAGACAACTAAATGAAATTAGGAAAACAATGCATGAAAAGAATGAGAAGTTCAACAAAGAAATAGAAACCACTTAAAAAAAAAACCCAACAAACCAAAATCCTAGAGTTGAAGAATAAAATGACTAAAGATTCAAGAGAAGTCAACAGCAGACTCAACCAAACAGAAGAAAGAAATGGGTGAATCAGAAGAGAGGTCATTAGAAACCATCCAGTCAGAAGAGCAAAAAGAAAAAAGAACAAAAAAGACCAAAGATGATTTGAGGGAGTACCATCAGAAGAGACAACCTATACATTATTGGAACCCCAGAGAAATAATGGCTGAGAACTTCCCAAATCTGGGAAAAGATGTGTATATCTAAGTTCATGTTGCTAATAGGTCAAAATTTCAACCCAAAGTTATCTTCTTCAAGACACCAGGCCTATGTGATTTCACTGGTAAATTGTGTGTGTTTTCATTACTATTCCTTTGTGATATAGTTTGAAATCAGGGAGCATGATGCTTCCAGGTTTGTTTTTCTTTCTCAAGATTGCTTTGGTTATTTGGGATCTTTTGTGGTTCCATACAAATTTTAGGATTGTGTGTTCCATTTCTATGAAAAATGCCATTGGAGTTTTGATAGGGATTGCACTGAATCTATAGATAGATTTGGGTAGTATGGACATTTCAGCAGACCAAGTGTCACGAGACCCCTTACTGTTTAACTTTTGTGAAGACAGGGCCCTCTCTTATTTATTCCAGCATCCCCAGAGTGTTCTGGCACAATTTAGCCTGGGGTGGCCAGCACTTCACAATGTCTCTCTGCTCTTCTTTCAACTAACATTTACTGAAGACTGACAAAGTGAGGTGCTTCGCTAGGTGCTGGGGACATACAGGTGCACAGTGCAAAGTTCCTGCCTTCAAGGTTTTCCTATCAGGAGAAAGAAGTATAGATATGAAGAGGATACAATGTGGTAAGTTCTATCTAACATTTAGAAGTGCTAGCAGTTAGACAGCACTTCACAGCTAGGGATCATTTTCGTATATATTACCCCATTCAGTCCTCCAAACTGCCCTGTAGACAGGTAGCATCTTTCCTGTTTCACATAAGGAAATATGGTACAGGCCTGAAATTCAAACCCTCATTGTCTCTCAACTCTAGTATCTCAGACTTTCTGGAGCCCCACCCTCCAGGCCCGGCAACTCCCCAGTCTCTCCCCTTATCTTCTAACTACACTCCCTATCTCAGCCAGCTCTAACTTCTGGAGCCTGTATTTCCCTAAAGGAGTGATGGTTAATGATTCAGGGACAATATACTCTGTGGGTTCTTTCTTGGAGGGGACAGACTAGGCCCTTTGCCCACCCCCAGAGGGGAACCAGCCAGTTCTGGGTGACAGGGATGGTAGTAATGTCCCACCTACCTGGGGCATAGCTCAGCACCCTGACACTAGGTTCCTCTGCGGCTAGAACCTGGAACAGCATGTCACGGGCAGCCTTCCCCGCACAGTACAATCCCCAGCCCTTAAAGGGCTGCAGAGCACAGAGGGATGAGATGTTAACCACGGTCCTGCTGAGGCCAGGACTGTCTGGAAAGGCCTTCAGGAAGCTAGAAGTCAGGCAGAGCATGGAGGTCAAGTTGAGAGCCCAGTAGTTGTTCACTTCAGCTGGGTCGGCCAGGTCCACGAAGCCTTTGGACACGTCCCCAAGAGTGCCTGAAAAACCAGACCTGAAGAATCACTCTGTGCAGATGGGTTTTCTCTTCCCCCAGCCCTCTCCAAATTCTAGACACCCCCTTCCCATCCAAACCTAGAGGAGTCTCCCTAGCGCTTCTGAAGACGCCTCCCTCTTCCCATCTCTGCAGACAGACACACCTGGGGTTGTTCACTCATCTCAAGTTGCAAACTGAAAGTGTGCATGTCCTGCTCTGGGCCTGGGGGGAGAACACAGGAGGCCATTTGGAAAAGTGGCTAATTTACTTTTGCTGGAAGACCTCAGGCCTCCGCCAGAGGGCGCGGAGCCAGGCGATCGGGAAAGTTCTACAAGTATTTTGGAAAATTTGCCCAGAAATGGGAAGGGGGGAGGGGGAGAATGAGCCGCAGCGATGGCAGCGAGTCTCCCTCCATACCTTGCTGAAGCAACTCGGATTTTCAGGCATCTTTCTGACTCCTAAGAGTCACCTTTAAAGTTCCTAGCGGTGGGGAAGGTGAGCAGGAGGAAGAGCTAGGGGCGCTAAGCAGCATTCCCAGGGCTCCCACGGGGAGTCCGCCGCCGCCGGCGGGCGCCTTACCCGCATTGTTGATGAGCAGCACCCGCTGCAAGCCCTCGGGCCTGGGGAGCTCGCGCAGGGTGCCGAGCAGCTGCTGCAAACCGGCCTCGAGGCCCAGGTCGGCGGGCACCCGCACCACGCGCAGGCCGGGCTGCCCGGCGTCCAGCTCCGCCTCCAGCTGCCGCAGCGCCTCGTCGTTGCGGGCGCTTAGGACCAGCACGGAGCCGGGCGACAGCAGCCGGGCCAGGAGCGGGGCCAAGGCCCGGCCGAAGCCACGGGAGGCCCCGGTCAGCACGCACACGGCGCGTCCCAGGCCGCCGTCCCTGTCGCTGCCACGCGGCATGCCGGCGACCTGCGACCTGCGACCGCTCGCGCGGGGACCCGGGACTGGCGGGGGGCGGGGTGGCCGCGGTTGGCGGAGGCGGAAGCCCGGCCGGAGGGGGTGGAACCGAAAGCTTGGCCGCGACTGCGGGGCGCCACTTTCCCTCGCCGCCGCGGGCGCAGGTGCAGGCGCCTGCGCGGTCCCAGCCTGCGGGACGGGGCTACACCTAAGGGGTCGGGAGGCACCGCCTCCACCCAGAATCGTAACCCGGTCCTGGGCCTGGCCTCATTCTACTACCACCACCACCACCCGCACCCCTCCCTGCCCTTCCGCACTTTCGTTCCCCCGCAGGGCCGCATCCGCCTCCCAAGTTCACACCCCACCTCCTTGCACAAGGGACCTGCTCCAGGCCAGGCCATCCGGCTCCGTGCTGGGCATCCCTGTACGTGGCCAGCAAAAGCCCTGAATGCGGCGCCTGCCACTTTAGGGCTCTGGGAACTCATCGCTCTCAGCTTAACGGGAGCTACGTCTGGGAGCACCACAGTGACTCCTCCAAGTGATGTAAAAACCTCTTCTCCCTTTCTAGACTCAGGGCAACTCTGTGCTCCAGCCAGTTCCCCTTCCTCTGAGATTTCGGGGTCTCCTGCTTTTACAGGTCTGTGTTACCCGATTTCTGCACCGACTCACGCTACGCGTTTCCCAGCGGTCAATTGCACCTACTCCCAACTTCTGAAAGAGGACTGCAATTACTTCCATTTTGTCTTTCAACTTTCTGATTAAGTTCTTTCTAGCTTATCTCTGAACTCAGGCCATCGAACCTATCCCCTCAAGCAATAGGGACTGCCTCCACACCAGCAAGACCTGGTGTGATGGACCTCCAGACAATGGTTGGTTTGACCTTCACTGCCTATCTGCAGTACCCACCGACCTGTGTCCCACGTTTCCCTTATATAAACCTGGAAGTATTTTGGGCACTTTGAAGTCAGTCTTTGAGACGTTAGTCTGCTGTCTTCCCGGTGAAATAAATTCCTTTCTGGTTTCACCGCCACTCTTCTCTCTGCCTTTGGATTTTGTCAGCTGTGAATGGCCAAACCTGGTCTGTTTGGGACCCTCTGAGCCAAGTGTCCTTGCACCTCTGTGCCCCGGCTACACTTCAAGTTTACGTAATCAGCTGAATCTGTAAATCCAGACCTGTACTTCAGAAAACCCACATTTCCGATTTTTTTTAAGGAGAGAGGGAAGATAAGGTCGGGAGACAGCTACAAATCTTAACATGGAGACTTCAGAGTTTAGCGAGGGTGGTAAGTAACTTTTGATAACTCAGCCCAAGTCCGCACAGGGCTGTTCTCTCTCTCTCAGAAGACAGCAAAGTTGCCTTTCCAGGCTCCAGAAAAAAATGCATTTTGCTTGCTTGTGCTGTGTGGGCTATCTTATCAACACCAAAACAACTTGGGGGGAAGGTTTTTACTGGTCAGCGTGGGTGTCCTTACTGCAAACTTTTTGTAAAATGTGCAGTTCAGATTGCACCATGGAACATACTCTAACAACAAATGAAACTGCAAAGAAATCTTAAACATCATTTAGTAGATTTATTGTCAATATGCACAGTATTATTTAGAAAGTATTTGATGAAAAATAGGACCAAAAAAAGTAATTATGCTAATGTTGTTAGGAGCCCAAATTTTCAGCGTTAAAGAGACCAGGTATAAATTGAAGGAAATTAAGGGAAAATCTGTAAAATTGAATTTGAATCAGAAGCCAGAAAATTGTATATTTATTGCAACTACTTTTACTATTATATGATAACACTAAAACCATGTTTTTCCTCTTCTGGGTGTGTTGATTCTCCAGTACCTATGACTAACCTTTTTAAGAGTTCTTCCTGCAAAAATGGCAGAGGTTAGAGTATAACCTGTGAAAATTAATGAAAGGAAATCTCCTTTAAAGAAAAAAAAAAAAAGGAAATCTCCTTTAGAATGGAATTGGGAGGCCCTCAGGATGAGCTCTCATGCCCTATCACTTATCAATTACACACAGATCCAAGGGAAGAGAGGGATCTTGCACATGGATACTGCTTTACCATTCCAGCAGGAGGAAGAAAGGCTTTTCTCCTGCCCTGGCAACAGCCCAGCCAATGAGAGACTGCAACAACTCAGTCAGTGAAAAGCCATTGGTCCTACAAAGTTCTTGCTGGAACTGTCATGGCCACTATATACTTTGAACTCCCAGTCTACTCCAGTGGACTTTATATGTATAACTTCCCCCTTTCCTCTGTAAAAGAGCATTCCTCTCTCTCTCTTTTTTTTTTTTTTTAAAGATTTTATTCATTTATTTGACATAGAGAGACACAGTGAGAGAGGAAACACAAGCAGGGGGAGTGGGAGAGGGAGAAGCAGGCCTCCTGCTGAGCAGGGAGCCTGATGCGGGGCTCGATCTCAGGACCCTGGGATCATGACCCGAACCGGAGGCAGACGCCCAACCACTGAGCCACCCAGGCGCCCAAGAGCATTCCTCTCTTCTGTGGGGGAATGCATCCTCTGGGTTGTGATTCTCTGCTATTCCCAAATAAACCCATTTTTGCTGGTAAAATAACTGGCAGTTTTGTTTTTTAAGGTTAATGTTACTTGGTGATCAGAAGTGGGATGCAAAGAAGACCCCCAACAACTCAGAGGCTGGTGAAGAAACATGTCAGCACCCACAGAGCCAATTGGGTGCCTACTGCTTTCTGGCTGACCCTGGAGTTTGAGGTAAGTTTTCTCCTGGATTTTAAGCTCTGTGCTTTGTGTTTGCACTCTCCAGGCTTTATTACGATGTTTTAAAAGGCCTTGCTGTTTGTTTTTTTGTTTTTTTTTTCTCTGAGAGTGCTCATTTGGCTTTTGGTCAGACTTGTTTTGGGGACTGTCCTGTTCCTGTTGGAACTGTGCCTGTTGGACCAGCACTAGCCTTCCATCAGACTCCTGTTTGGAACCAGACTGTTCCTATTGGAACTGTGCTGGCCTTTAATCTGATTCCTTCTGGAACCAGGCTGTTCCCGATGCAACTGTGCTGGTCAGTAATTTTTCTCTTTGCCCTAGAGAAAAACCTCTATAAAATGGGATCACAGTCATCAAAATGCTCTGAGGGTACTGCCCCCCTCCCCGCCCTTACTGGGACTCTGGCTGGCTCTATGTTTAAAAACTATGGTCCCTCTGCCTACACATTTATAACTAAATGGACTGACGTAACCAAAAGTAATTTAGACCTCCAATGGCCATTATGGGGAACTTTTGATCTCTTTAAGCCTATTTTACTCAAAATTAAATTAGAAAGCCATGGCTCCTTAAAAGAAAAAAAAAAAAAGAATGGGATGCCTATTTTAAGTGTTATCGATAGAATAAGCAATTAGGTAGAAGTGAGCTGGAAGCAAGGATGGTGATAAAGAGGTTACACATTAGGAGTCTTAGAAGGCTGGGGGCACAACATCCTGACTTCGTGGCTTCCAAGACCAACAGACCAAGAGCCACAGGTGCAGAGTATGCGCTCTCCTCTTCCACCTCTGCCTCGGGTAACCCATAGCTTCACTGTAATATATTTACGTTATGGTTACAACCCCGGCCCTGTAGGGGAAGAGGGCCGTTACAGTTCCAGAGGAACCTTGTAGGGCCAAAACTACCCCTCCCAACCGGTAGGAGGCATCCCTTAGATGATGGGAAACAACCTCAGTCAGAGGTTGACCAATGACCTATGCAAACATAAAAAGAAAAGACGCCCCTAATCCCTGTGCAGTTGCTTCCTCTGGGCCTGCCCACGCTCCCTTCTTGACAGTGCACTCTCCTTAATAAACGGCTTTGTGCCTGCTACCTTCCTCCCGGCTGTGTCTGAGTGCGGATCCTCACGTGAATCTTCCGTGGGGAATCCACTCACATAACGGAGACTCTGCCACGCGTAACAGTAGCTTGAGGCTTCCTGATATTTTCAGACCTCACTTCTTCTAAACCTAGCTGTTCCAGAAGGACCTGTTTGAAAACAGCCCCCAAGGACAGTGTGGTTTACCTGGACTAGGAGAAAGCCTGGAAAAATCTTCTTTTTCTAACAAAGATGATTATCTGCCACCCTAACACACACACTGCCAGTCTTTTTTTTTTTTTTTAAGATTTTATTTATTTATTTATTTGAGAGAGAGAGAGGGAGAGCATGAGCAGGGGGAAGGGCAGAGGGAAAGGAAGAGGGAGAAGCAGGCTCCCCGATGAACAAGGAGCCTGACGTGGGGCTCGATCCCAGGACCTTGGGATCATGACCTGAGCCGAAGGCAGATGCTTACCTGATTGAGCCACCCAGGCGCCCCTACCAGTCTTATTTCAAGCAATATTTCAGCAATTTGTGAATAATATTTCAGGGGCAACACAACCCATAGAATCCCTTTATAATAGCACAATGGTTCCCAAATTTGTCTGTACATTGGAGTCACTGCGGAACTTCAAAAACACTTGATGCCTGTGTCCCACAGGCCTGGATTTAGGAATTTTGTAATAAAATTTTTGTTCAAGTTACTTAAACTAAAAAAAAGAAAGCGAGAGAAGAAAAGAATTCACCCATTTCTCCCAACCTCCATCTCTTGTAACCACCAATCTGTTCTGTTTATTTTTGTTTGTTGGTTTGTTTGTTTAGATTTCACATATAAGAGAGATCATACCGTATTTATCTTCTCCGTCTGACTTATTTTACTTAGCATAGTGTCCTTGAGGTCCATTCATGTTGTTGCAAATGGAAAGATTTCATTCTCTTTTTTATGGTTGAATAATATTTATCCATTCATTCATCTATGGACATTTAGGATGTTACCGTATCTTTTTTTTTTTTTTTAAGATTTTATTTATTTATTTGAGAGAGAGAATGAGAGACAGAGAGCACGAGAGGGAAGAGGGTCAGAGGGAGAAGCAGATCCCCTGCTGAGCAGGGAGCCCGATGTGGGACTCGATCCCGGGACTCCAGGATCATGACCTGAGCCGAAGGCAGTTGCTTAACCAACTGAGCCACCCAGGCGCCCTAGGATGTTACTATATCTTGGCTATTGTAAATAATGTTGCAGTGAACATGGGGGTGCAGATATCTATTCAAGTTGGTATTTTTGTTTTCTTTGCATAAATACCCAGAAGTGGAGTTACTGGATCATATGGTAGTTCTATTTTTAATTTTCTGAGGAACCCCCATACTGTTTTCCATAGTGGTTGCACCAATTTACATTCTCACCAGCAGTGCACAGGGTTCTCTTCTCTCCACATCCTCACTCTTTTTATTAACACCTGCTGTTTCTTGTCTTTTGATGATAGCCATTCTGACAGGTGTGAGGTGATAGCTCATTGTGGTTTTGATTTGCATTTCCCTGATGATTAATGACACAGAGCATCTTTTCTTGTACCTGTTGGCCATCTGTATATCTTCTTCAGAAAAATGCCTATTCAGATCTCTTGCCCATTTTTAAATTAGATTGTTTTGATGTTTTGTTTTTGTTTTGTTTTGTTTTTTTGTTTTCCTATTGAGTTGTATGAGTTCTTCATATATTTTGGATATTAACCCCTGATCAGATATATGATTTGCAACTATTTTCTCCCACTCACTAGGTTGCCTTTTCTTTGCTGTGTAGAAACTTATTGGTTTGATATAGTCCTACCTGTTTTGTTTTTTGTCTTTGGCTTTTCAAGCTTTTATTTTAATTCCAGTTAGTTAAGATACTGTGTTATATTAGTGTCAGGTGTACAATATAGTGATTCAACACTTCCATACAACATCCAGTGCTCATTATGACACGTGCACTCCTTGATCCCCATTGCCTATTTAACCCATCCCCCACCCACCTGCCCTCTGGGAACCATCAGTTTGTTCTCTATAATTTAGAGTCTGTTTTTTGGTTTGTCTCTCTCTCTTTTTTTCCTTTTGCTCATTTGTTTTGTTTCTTAAATTCCAAATGTGAGTGAAATCATATGGTATATTTCTTTCTCTGACTTATTTCATTTAGCATTATACTCTCTAGCTCCATCCATTTTCTTGCAAATGACAAGATTTCATTCCATTGTGTATACATACCACATCTTCTTTATCCATTCATCAATCGATGGACACTTGGGCTGCTTTCATATCTTGGCTATTGTAATAATGATGCAATAACATAAAGGTGCACATATCCCTTTGAATTAGTGTTTTTGTATTCTTTGTGTGAATACCCAGTAGTGCAATGGCTGGATCATAGGGTAGTTCTATCTTTAACTTTTTGAGGAACTTCCATACTTTTTTCCACAGTGGCTGTGCCCGTTTGCATTCCTAACCAGCAGTGCACAAGTGTACCTTTTTTCCCACATCCTCACCAATACCTGTTTTTTCCTGTGTTGTTGATTTTGTCCATTCTGACTGGTGTGAGGTGATATCTCATTGAGGTTTTGATTTGGATTTCCCTGATACCGAGCGATGTTGAGCATCTTTTCATGTGTCTGTTAGCCATCAGTATGTCTTCTTTGGAAGAATGTCTGTTTATGTCTTCTGCCCATTTTTAAATTGGATTATTTGGTTTCGGGTATTGAGTTTTAGAAGTTCTTTATGTTTTTTGGATATTAACCCTTTATCAGATATGTCATTAGCAAATATCTTCTCCCATTCCATAGGATGTGTTTTGCTTTTGTTGATTGTTTCCTTTGCTGTGCAGAAGCTTTTCACTTTGATGTGCTCCCAATGGTTTATTTTTGCTTTTGTTTCCCTTGCCTCAGGAAAGATCTAGAAAAAAGTTGCTATGGCCAATGTCAAAGAGGTTACTGCCTGTGTTCTCTTCTAGGATTTTTATGGTTTCAGGTCTCACATTTAGGTCTTTAATCCATTTTGAGTTTATATTTTTTGTATGCTGTAAGAAAGTGGTCCAGTTTCTTTTGCATGTTGCTGTCCAGTTTTCCCAACACCATTTGTTGAAGAGACAGACTGTCTTTTTCCCATTGAATATTCTTTCCTGCTTTGTCAAAGATTAATTGACCATGTAGTTGGGTGTAGTCCTACCTGTTTTTTGCTTTTGAAAGAGGGACCTGGTTAAATACACTGTGGTACATCTATTTCAATGTAAAAGTGAATGAAAATTTCTCTATCTACTGATGTGAAAAATTGAATGAAAACAGCAAAGTGAAGAACAGGAAAAAATTATATACTGTTACCTTTTGCACAGTAAAAAGGGGGCATAAAATATATATATACTTAAATTTTCTTACACTCACATATTAAATACTAGAAAAATCCCCAATAAATTATAAAACTAGTTAACTCTATAGAGGAGGGAGGGGGGATTGGGGTGGAAGTGAATATACACACTTGTATTTGTATTATTTTGACTTTTCAAAGCCATGTCAATGTATTCTCTATTCAAAAATAAATAAAATAGATTCTTTTTAAAAAAGATTTTATTTATTTATTTGAGAGAGAATGATAGAGAGAGAGAGCATGAGAGGGGGGAGTGTTAGAGGGAGAAGCAGACTCCCTGCTCAGCAGAAAGCCTGATGTGGGCCTGGATCCTGGGACTCCAGGATCATGACCTGAGCCGGAGGCAGTCACTTAACCAACTGAGCCACCCAGGTGCCCAATAAAATAGATTCTTAAATGAATACATAAATGTACTAGGAAAAAATAAGGACAGATTATATCAGAATTTTAATCATTGTAGACTTGCTGGGCATTTTAGTGTTCATTACATTAAACAAACTGTTAAGAACTATATTTAATTTTTGCTATTTAATTTTATTTAGCTTTGAGTCTTCAAAGAAGAAGTCCCCTTTGGGAATTCTTCACATCTTGCAAGGATAACTTGCAAGAAGAACATCAACTCTGCCGCCCCAAAAGTTCATGAGGTGGAAAACTCTAAAATTATGTAAAGAACATCCATGCTGATGGGGCGCCTGGGTGGCTCAGTTGGTTAAGCAACTGCCTTCGGCTCAGGTCATGATCCTGGAGTCCCGGGATCGAGTCCCACATCGGGCTACCTGCTCAGCAGGGAGTCTGCTTCTCCCTCTCCCGCTCCCCCCTCTTGTGCTCTCTCTCTCTCTCTCTCTCACTCTCTCTCGCAAATAAATAAATAAAATCTTAAAAAAAAAAAAATCCATGCTGAGGGGCGCCTGGGTGGCTCAGTTGGTTAAGCGACTGCCTTCGGCTCTGGTCATGATCCTGGAGTCCCAGGATCGAGTGCCGCATTGGGCTCCCTGCTCAGCGGGGAGTCTGCTTCTGTCTCTGACCCTCTTTCCTCTTTTGTTCTCTCTCTCATTCTCTCTCTCTCAGATAAATAAATAAAATCTTTTTTAAAAAAAGAACATCCATGCTGAAACAACTTTGACCCACATACTAAGAATACAGACTATGAATAAAAGGAGAAAGTTTCAGAGAAAAATGAGACACCCTAAACCCTTTCTGTTCTTATGAATCAAATTACAAAACAACAGCCTTTATAAAAATTTTTCAGGAGTATAGTCCCTTCTACTTTTGAGACAAAAAAATTGAAACAGAAAGCTTGACAAAATTATTGCCATGGACTGCCAACTATTTTTAGTGGTAGAAGATGAAGGATTTTTGACATTTGATGAAGCTACAAATTTCCTTCTATAAAATATGTTACTAAAAACAGTTTTTACAGTTCAAGTCTGCTGTGTATATGAAGCATATGAAGCTTAATGATATTATTAAATATGCTACTTCTGTATTCTGTACCTCAGATACTTGAATATGCAGAAGCAAGCAGAAGTCTTTTTTTTTTAAGATTTTATTTATTTATTCTTATATATTTATTTATTTATTATATTTATTTATTAAAGATTTATTTATTTATTTATTTATTTATGTCATTTGAGACACAGAGATAGAGAGAGAGCATGAGCAGGGGGAGAGGCAGAGAGAGAGGGAGAAGCAGGCTCCCCGCTGAGCCAGGAGCCTGATGTGGGACTCGATCCCAGGACCCTAGGATCATGACCTGAGCCTAAGGCAGACAATCAACCATCTGAGCCACCCAGGTGCCCCAAGCAGAAGTCTTTTTAAAAATAAGATAATATCGGGCACCTGGGTGGCTCAGTTGTTAAGCGTCTGCCTTCGGCTCAGGTCATGATCCCAGGTCCTGGGATTGAGCCCCGCATCGGGCTCCCTGCTCCGCGGGAAGCCTGCTTCTCCCTCTCCCACTCCTCTGCTTGTGTTCCTGCTCTCGCTATCTCTCTCTCTGTTAAATAAATAAATAAAATCTTAAAAAAAAAAAAAGATAACATCATGGATTGTTGGCAGTAAACAGAGTAGACCTTTTCCATATTCTCCAACCAAAGCACACTATATGATATACATGATACTTTGGAACTGCTTTGTCATGTACTTACCCAAGATGTTCAAACAAGGTAATAATAGCAGTTTTAGCATTAAGAGGGCTGGTTGACCAGAAGAAAGCCTTGACATTTTACTTTGCAGAGAACAATAGCAGCATAGCAGGATTTTCTAACAATCACGGGAGCTTGGATAAAGTTTATTTGCTGGAAACTGCCGAAGAAGTAATCAACTCAGTCTTCACTTCCATACGTGAAACTTGCTGTGGGAGTGGGAATGGGAATTTACAGATAAACAAGACCAGGGAGGAGGCTAGAATAAATCTATGATGGATTTACATTGTAGACATCAATATGAACTCATTTAGCTTAATATAGATCCAGAGAGATAAATAGACAAATAATTATAGATAGTGTCTACATATATTTCCAAGCTCTGTCCTTTGAGAGGGTCAAGAAGCAGACACCCCAGTAGCAATGAGCATACCCAGTGCCCAGATCTTCATTTCTCCTACCATTCTCATGAAAGCAGCCAGACACAGATAACTACATTTTGTATGATTCTACTTGTATGACATTTTAAAAAAGACCAAAACAATAGAGACAGAATGCAAATCATATCTATAAAAAGAACCAGGGCTCCTTGGAAAATGGCTGATTCTAAAACTGGTATAGGAAATAGCCTGGAGCAACTTGTAGTGCCTGAAAGTAAAAAAATGCTTAAAAAATAAAAACACCTAAAATGATAGGAGTATGTCAGAGAGACACAAGACGCAACTGAAAGTGCTCCCAGTGGCCAAAGCAGGGCAAATTGAGCAATAAAACCAAGTAGTATTGGATTATAACCCAAAGTATAAAATAATTATCCATGAGTCCACACACTATAAATAAATGATTAAATAAATAAAAGAATATATGGAGCAGAATAGACAAATCTCCCATACAAAAGAACTCCAAACAACTTATGTACAAACCTCAAGGGAGTATTTGTGCTCCATCTTATGCTTCACCTCAAGATGGCGGAGCATAACTCACCACTTTTTATGTGTGGGCTGGGCGTAGTGAATTCCTTCCAAATTGTATGGTATGTAAAGGGGTAAAAAAGTAACATTATAGTGGAGAAACCTGACAAAAACTACCTCAGCCTGGAGATCAAGGTCAACATCAACACTGATGAATCATGTTGATACCATGTACCTTTGATATGATGTGATAGGAATGTCACTTTACTCTGTGGTCTTCCTCTCCAAAACCCATAATCCCAGTATAATCAGGAGAAAGACATCAGACAAACCCAATTTGAGGACATTCTACCAAATACTTGGTCAGTACTCCTCAAAAATGGCAAGGTTATCAAAAATAAGGAAAGCCTGAGTAGCTGTCATTGTCAAAAGGACACTAAGGAGATGTAGTGACTAAGGGTAATATGGGATCCTGGATGGGATCCTGGAACAGAAAATGAATATTAGGTAAAAACTAAAGAAATCTGAATAAAGTATTGACTTTAGGAAATAGTAATAATTTGCTCACTAGCTGTAAGCAAATGTACCACATTAATGCAAAATATTGATAATAGGGGAAGCTGGATGTGGGCTTCACAGCCCACAGTTTTTCTGTAAATCTAAAACTATTCTAAAAAAATAATGATCTACTTATTAACCCATAATTTCTTTTAAAGAATTACCTGAATTTAGGTAGATATGTTCTTATGTCTGAGTTTACTTTAAAATGTATCCAAAAAGGGACACCTGGGTAGCTCAGTCACTTGAGCATCTGGCTCTTGGTTTTGGTTCAGGTCACGATCTCTGGGTCATGGGATTGAGCCCTGAGGTAGGCTACATGCTCAGCGGGGAGTCTGCTTCAGGTTCTCTCCCTCTCCCTCTGCCCTTCCCCCTGCTCATGCTCTCTCTCTTTCTCTCAAATAAATAAATCTTTAAAAAAAATGCATCCAAAAAATCAGATGGATTAATGGAAGAATAGAGGGCTGACTAGGTGGATAGACATATGCTAAAGCAAATATAGTAGGTGTCAATAGTAAAATCTAGGTGGTTGACCCAGCACTTCCACTCCTAGGTATCTATCCAAGAGAAATGAAAACCTGTGTCTCCACAATGACTTGTTTGCAAACGTTCATAGTAGCATTATTCACAATACCCAAAGCTAGAAGCAATTTCAGTGTCCAGCAACTGGTGAATGGATAACATAAATGTGGTATACCTACACAATGGAGTACTACTCAGCAATGAAAAGGAACAAAGTTCTGATCCATGCTACAACATAGGTGAACCTCATGAAAGCAGCCAGACACAGATAACTACATTTTGTATGATTCTATTTGTATGACATTTTAAAAAAGACCAAAACAATAGAGACAGAATGCAAATCAATGGTTATTCAAGACCAAGAGTGGAAGCAAGAATTAGCTGCCAATAGGCATGAGGGAACTATTTGGGGGTGATAGAAGTGTTCTAAAATGATTGTGATGATCATTGCACAGCTGTGTTTTATAGTTTTTGCTTTTAAATTAAGTTTTTGATCCATTCTGGCTTAATTTGTATATGGCATGAGGTAAAGGTCCAACTTTTTTTGCCTGTGGGATATCCTGTTTTCTTAAAATACTTTGTTGAGTAGACTGACCTTTTCCTCATTGACCTGTCAAAAATCAATTGACCAGAGATGTGAGGATTTATTTCTGAGTTTTTGATTTTATTCTGTTGATCTATATGTCTATCCTAATGCCAATACTACACTGTTTTTGTGACTGTAGCTTTGTAGTAGGTTTTTAAATTGGGAATCCCCAGGTGGCTCTGGGGTTGCTTTCTGAACCAGGTAGCAGAAAGCAATGAATCAGCTACAGGATGAATCAGCTACAGCTCTTTTAGGTCTTATCATTTTGCTTAAGATTTAGTTGCCATGGAGAGAGCATAAAATTAACCTAGGTCAGTTTTCATGTCTATTTTTTAATCTAGAAACGTTTCGTGCTTCTTCATTGATGGTTTCACCAAACCCATGGCCAATAGGGAAGGGTTAGTTCCACAGGAAAAACTGGGGTAGTTTATCAGAAGAAGGGTCAATGGATACAGAGTGTCAAAAACAACAAATCATCCATTACACACCTTTAGAAGCTAGATTTTTGTGAGGCTGTTCACTATAGCATTTACCTATAGTACCAAAAATTACAAGTGCTCAATATTAACTGAACAGTTAAATAAAATATAACACATTTAAGATGGTCTATGATGCAGCCATTACTAATTGTGTTTTGGATCGATATTTATTTTTTTATTTTTATTTTTATTTTTTTAAAGATTTTATTTATTTATTTGACAGAGAGACAGCGAGAGAGGGAACACAAGCAGGGGGAGTGGGAGAGGGAGAAGCAGGCTTCCCGCCCAGCAGGGAGCCCGATGCGGGGCTTGATCCCAGGACCCTGGAATCATGACCTGAGCCGAAGGCAGACGCTTAATGACTGAGCCACCCAGGCGCCCCTGGATCGATATTTAAAAGTTGAGAAACTCTCTATGGAAAAATTGAATATAAACTGTATAGAGTCTATGAATTAAATTTAGTTTTAGAAGTTTTATTTATGCATATAACCAACACCAGAAGAGAATGCACAAAAATGTAGTATGTGTGTATCTACATCCTAACACCTGAACTTGTTAATATGACCTTATTTGGAAAAAAGATATTTGTAGATGTAAAAGTAATTAATGATCTTGAGATGAGATCATCCTCGATTATCCCCATGGGTCCTAAATCCAATGACCAGTGTCCTTGTAAGAGGCAGGAGAGAAGACACAAACTACAGAGAATGCCACGACCATATGAAGACAGATAAAAGAAGCCACAAGCCAAGGAATATCTAAAGCCACCAGAAGCTGGAAGAGGCAAGAAATGAATCTCTTCTAGAGCCTTTGACGGGAATGTAGCCCTCCTGACAGCTTGATTTTAGACTTTTGCTCACCGTAACTGTGAGAGAATAAATTTGTGGTTTTTTTTTTTTAAAGATTTTATTTATTTGACAGAGAGAGACACAGCGAGAGAGGGAACACAAGCAGGGGGAGTGGGAGAGGGAGAAGTAGGCTTCCCGCAGAGCAGGGAGCCCGACGCGGGGCTCGATCCCAGGACTCTGGGACCATGACCTGAGCCGAAGGCAGACACTTAACGACCAAGCCACCCAGGCGCCCAAATTTATGTTGTTTTAAGCCACGTAGTTTGTGATAATTTGTTACAGCAGCCCTAACAAATTATCACAAACTAGGTGGCTTAAAACAACTATACACACACACACACACACACACACAAATAAGAGCAATCTCTCTATAGGCAGATGGATAGAGCCAAAATATAAAATTTATTTTCCCAAAATTACCTTATTTTCCCACAACAAAGCTTACTGTTTAAAAATGTGGGTCTACGGGGCGCCTAGGTGGCTCAGTCGTTAAGCGTCTGCCTTCGGCTCAGGTCATGATCCCAGGGTCCTGGGATCGAGTCCCATATCGGGCTCCCTGCTCGGCAGGAAGCCTGCCTCTCCCTCTCCCACTCCCCCTGCTTGTGTTCCCTCTGTTGATGTTTCTCTCTGTCAAATAAATAAATAAAATCTTTTAAAAAAATGTGGGTCTAAAGAAGGCTAGTAAATTTAATGTCAGACAAAATAAAATTTAAGCAAAAAAAAAAATTAAATGTGCCTATATTCTCACAGGCAGTTTGGGGGCAGAATGCTAGCCACTGCGACTCAGGAAACCCGTCCAGCTGTGTCTCCTGTTTGCTGGCTACTTTGAATGCCCCGGATCTCGAGGGTTCTTTCTACCTCCTTCAGGTACGGGTGTCCCCTTCCCCTCCAATCTGGTAGTTTGCTTTACCCCATTTCACTTTTACAAATGACCCACATCAGTACCTATTTTCGCTGATGGAAGGAAATCTGAAGAGGATTTTTGCTTTTAGGACTTAGTCATTGCTTCTTTACTTTATGCCATTTCGGTTTAGGAAAGGGGTTCTAGGAATACACAAACTATACTTTCAGAAAGTAGGGAATCGATTCCCCTCTCCCACCTCCTTCCCTTTGCTTTGGTGTCCTGGCTGGGTGGACTGGTTTGGGACTGGGTCTCCCTCCTCTGCTGCCGCCTTGGTTCCCGCCCCGTCTGACCCCAGCCACTCAGCATCCCCAATCCCCACTTGTCAGGGAAGGGGGAACCCCACATTTACAGAGTGGGGTTATTACCGCCTTTCAAGTGCTCATAACACATGGGGAGGGATAATGAGTCAAAACTGACAGAAAGAGGCCTGCACCACCCTGTGAATTCCGCTGCCGCTCGTGGTGACTGTTTGCTATTCTCTACGGGCTGAGGTGAGAATTAAAGTTATTTGTTTTTGTTGGGGTGGGGGGGTGGGGAGGCGGGGCAGTGAAAACACAGGCCAACTTATTTTTAGAAACCGGGCTGCAGAAGGTGTTGTCCTCGGTATTCTCGCGGCCCAGTATCCCCAGATCACCCAACAAGGCAGGATTCTGGAAAGGGGGGGCTCTCTTAGGAGGCGTGGCAGGGTGGAGGATCACCTGCAACAGCACCAGGACCCCAAGCAGGGTTTACGCCGGAGCTGTCCAGTGGCCACCAGGTGGCGCCAAAGCGCAGTCGAGACCCGGGGGATTGGCGTCCTGCAGCCTCAGCCTGGAGAAGCTGTGGAAGCCTGAGGATCAGCCCCTGCGTGCGACTCTTGAGTAGGGGCCCTGCCCTTTGCCCCCTCCCTAACCCCAGTTACAGACATGAGGCCCAAAAGTGGAGATTCTGTGGGGAGGACAGGCAGGCAGTCTGGAGAGGTGTCAAGATTGTACCAGGACTGGAGGACCTGAGGATGGAAAGTTTTCACAAAGGTGGGCGGAAGAGGGTGGAAGAGTGGAAATGGCCTTGGGGTCCCAAGCCAGGAAGTGAGGGAGACAGGCCACAAAGCTAATGTCTGCGTACGTAGGCCCTGGCAGGGGACAGGCCTGGGGGGAGAAGATGATCTCCAGGGATGCCACGGTGGGCAGGAAAGGACCACAGAGTATTCAGATGACCTTCCCTTAATGCTACAGAGGTCCCCCCAACTTAGATGCAACCCACTGTGGGAAGGTGGGAAGGGGGAAACCCCAACTGACTGGAAAATTCCTGAAAAAACAGAAATAGCTGAGTTTACCTGGAAGTGACTAATATTTGTGGGTGGCTGATGGGTTTTATTGTTTTAATGGCCAGTAGGAGTTATATTTTGTTTTACCAAACCTTAGATCTTGGCCTGTGAAATGCACATCAGCTACAAATATTTGTAAAAATTGATTGCATATAAGAAACCTTAATAAATTCCAAAAAGCAGAAATTGTACTGACTATATTCTGTAGCCACATTGTAACCAATAAATATGTCAAAGCAAGAAAACCCAGCCACTTGGAAATCATAAAAGTGGGGGGGAATTATTCTAAATAGCACTAGAGTCATAGAGAAATCAAGATTAGAATACCAGAATCCCTAGAAAAAGAATAAATAAGAAAACACAACATATCAATGCTCAGGTATATGGACAAAGCTGTGTTTTCAGATATGAACTCATAGCTTTAAATGCTTTTGTTAGCTGAGACAAAGAGAATTTAATCAACCGAATACTTCACTTAGAATTTTAGAAAAACAAAATCTTTTTTTTTTTTTTAAGATACTTATTTATTTGAGAGGGAGACAGAGAAATTGAGCATAAGCCAGGGGAGCGGGGGAGGAGCAGAGGGAAAGGGAGAAGCAGACTCCTTGGGCAGGGAGCCCGGTGCAGAGCTCAGTCCCAGGACTCCAGGATCATGACCTGAGCCTAAGGCAGACGCTCAACTGACAGAGCCACCCAGGTGCCCCGAGAAACAACAAATCCTTAAGATAGGAGTAAAGAAATAACTGCAGAGATAAATTAATTAGAAAAGAGAGTAGAGCTAATTATTTTAAAAAAATGAATAGAGAAATTACACTAAGAGAAAATGCAAAATATACATCTCTTACTTATCTTGTCCTTCAGAAAGTACTTAGCCATCTGTCTGAGCAGTGGGCCCTACCTTCCCCCCAGTTTGCCCACCGTGCCCCTCTAAGGAGAATCACTATTCGCCCTCCCTCGTAGGTTAGAGCCCACTGCTATAAGATCTGACATAACCTTCAAAATTCTGAAGTTCCGGGGCGCCTGAGTGGCTCAGTCGGTTAAGCGTCTGCCTTTGGCTCAGCTCATGATCCCAGGGTTCTGGGATCGAGCCCCGCATTGGGGCTTTCTGCTCAGCGGGGAGTCTGCTTCTCCCTCTCCCTCTGCGTGCCGCTCTGCCTACTTGTGCTCTCTATCTCTCTGTCAAATAAATAAATAAAATCTTAAAAAAAAAAAAAAATTCCTGTAGTTCCCACACTTACATGGCCGGGACGAGATTGGGAATGTCCCTTTTGAGGATGATAGGTTGATCTGAGTCACTGGCCAGCTGTAAAGTGCTTATACCTGGGTGTGTGTATGTGTGTACGTACACGTGTAAGGCTGCGCGTAGGTATGTGTGTTCAAGTATGGGTGTGCAAGTGTGGGGTGTGTGTACATGCAAGTGTGGGGGGTATGTTGTTTTCTTTCAGTCCTTGAATTATTCTGAACTGTTGAACCCAGATGTTCTCTAAGCATCCAATCCCAACACAGAAGTACCTTTTTTATGTGCTCTACAACCAACCACTGATAGACGTGTATTATAAACCAAGGATTTCAGTGAATTCAAATTGTGTACCCCAAAGGAACAACCAGAAGGGAACTACTTTGATTTTCTTGTCCACCTGTATCAATCATCTGTAATATCAGCACTGTATACCAGGGACTCAGTGCCAAACAATCATTATCTCAGTTAACCTTTCATTATGTAGGACATGCTATTATCATTCCCATCAAGAGATAGCTAGGCCTCAGACGGGTTAAAGGGATTTGCCCTGCATCACACACCTATCCCCATGCTGACTCTCAGTAAGGTTGGTATGGCTCCCAAGATACTGGTCTTATCATTTTGCTATAAAAAGTATAATACTTTTTTTTGTAATAAAGGTATTTTAAAATTATTTTTAAAGTATTTTCCCCCGATGCTTTGAAAAGTATTTTTTCTCCATTCTTGTTGGATGCGTATAAAACATAGTATGCGTGTCTGCCTTCGTCTTTTTCCGCCATAGGTGTGACCCGAATCAGGGGTCCCAGTATAGCCAGAGCATGGGACACTCTGTTGTGATACGACCTCTGAAAGGTGGCTGCAGAATCTGAAGGTTTTTCATGTGCATGAAGTCCAGACCCCTTCTTGCCCTGCAAGAATCTGCCTCAGTGGGAAGACCTCCTTGTTCTCATAATCCTTCGGTCTCTAGTTTGGCCTCAGAATCTGCTTTTCATCATTCTCCTGTGCGGCTTCTCACAAATGAGCAAACATGGTGCTGGCTGGCATTAAAACACCACAGTTGCTAATACGCAGTGATTTTTCTGTTCTTGAGTCCGATTCAAGATATAACATATAAAATGACTACCTTACACTGTTACCGAAATTTAGTTTTTCACAGTGTTTGTTTTGATTTGTTAATACTATAAGGTTTTCCTGATCTGCCACATCATCAGTTTTCCCCCCAATTTGACATCCAATCTTAAGCAAAATCCATGGACTCCCTAGACCTTGCTAAATCCGAGCATTGGGAGAGCATCCCAAGGGGGAGAAGACTAAAATTCCTAAAACTGCCTCGGTGTCACTAAGGTTTGCTCGACCTGGCTCTGTCTGCCTATGATTATTATCAGAAGCTTCTCTGAGCTCTGGTGTATGCTTGCCGTGGTTTTTGCCTTTCCTTTTTGTTCTGTGTTGTGTGGGCGCTTTGCTGGGAAGGTGAAAGGAGTTGCATTGAGGACGATTAGCCAGAACATCCTCTCAAAACACAGTTGGGCTGAATCTGTGAAAGTCCTGTGGAACAATCAGATACTGAATTTGCAGGTTCCTGGAGCTGGCCCTGGGGGCAGTGGAAACCTTCCCTCTCCTTCCATCCCTTGCCACCACGCTCATGTCTCATCCTTCCTAGGAAAGCAAGGGAGGTCTGGCTAGATACCAGTGTCTGTGGCTCTGGAAAAGACTTGCAGGAGTGTAGCCCCGGAGGAAGAAAGCCAGAAAGGTGATCTAGACTGCTTCAGAAAATTCTGTCCACTTCTCTTATGTTCAGTCATGACTGAGGGGGAGGGGTAGTCTCCTTGTGGCTCCTTCTCCTCCATGGTGGTCTTCCTGACCAGGGCTCCCTTGGGTCCGTGCTCCTGACCAAGCTGTGCGACCACAGCCGGGTGAAGCCCCCACCTCACAAAGGTCCTTGTCCCTGCAGCTGCTGTCTCATGAAGTCTCAGACATTTGGGAACTTCTGCTCTTGCAGTACGAGCTAGAGAGAGGATGTGACCTGCCTCGGCACCCGGAGACCCCACTCTGAAGGTTGGGGGCCACCGCTGGGATGGCCTCTCCCCCCCATCATCTCCCCGTAGCCAGGTGTCCCAGCCCCTGACAAGCCTTTAGGGTTTTTCACCTCTGTATTTGGCAGTTGAGGGAAATGACCCCAAAGGGGTACGAGTTACATTCACTTACCAGACCCCTATGTCTGAAGGATGAAGGGGAATGGGGTTGAAGGGATGGGGATTGCAGTGGAGGGAGGAGGACCCAGGGTAAAGAGCCAGCGTCAAAGCCAGCCAAGGTGGCTGCACTTTGGTTGGTGAGGGGGGAGTGGTACAAAGTAAGGTGAGGGGTTGACGGTCTTTATCATGATAGCAATGAAAAGCCATTCAAGGCCTTTGAAACAGATAAGTGATATAACGTGATCTGTTTTTTTTTTTTTTTAAGATTTTATTTATTCATTTGAGACACAGAGATACAGAGAAAGAAGGAACACAAGCAGGGGGAGCAGCAGGGAGAGCGAGAAGCAGGCTCCCCACTAAACCAGGAGCCCGACGCAGGGCTCTATCCCAGGACCCTGGGATCATGACATGAGTCGAAGGCAGATGCTTAACTGACTGAGCCACCCAGGCGCCCCATGATCTGTGCTCTAAAACAAATCTGTCTGTGCTATGACTTGGAGCAGGATAAGCATGGTCTTTTTTTTTTTTTTTTTAAGATTTTATTTATTTATTTGACAGAGAGACACAGCGAGAGAGGGAACACAAGCAGGGGGAATGGGAGAGGGAGAAGCAGGCTTCCCGCGGAGCAAGGAGCCCAATGCGGGGCTCGATCCTAGGACCCTGGGATCATGACCCGAGCCGAAGGCAGACATTTAAAGACTGAGCCACCCAGGCGCCCTGATAAGCATGGTCTTAATAGGGTATAGCTAGGGTCTAAGTGAGAGGGGATGGCAGCATGAGGGTATTGGCAATGGTCACGGAGAGAAGACCTATTTAGAATCTGGGAGCAAGGAATGAAAGAGGCACCCACAGCTCAAAGGTGAGGTCACACTCACCCTTCCGTGCCCACTCACACCTCCATTCATGCTTGCACCCCACCTTCCCCTGCCACTTGGTGCTTAGCGAAAATTACGGATACCAACAGAGGCCCACATCCCTGCAGTTCTTTCTCTGTCCGTATCCTCGGAGGGAAAGTTTTCTCTGTCAGTCATCTCAGAAGGAAAACTCGGACTCGGTACCTTTGGATTAGGGGATAAACTTTGGATAGGAGAGCTGAGAAGAGTGAGATCCCAAGGCGTGGGTCACTGGAGCTCAACAAAGCTGTGACTTCATCTCACCAGGCACTCCCTGAGAACTCTGGAGAAAGGCTACTCCCCTGCAGACCTGGCTCCCTGGGTCTGGGTCCCTGGAGAAGCTGCACCAGAGTGCCATGGTGACGGTGGCCACATGAGAGACGTGGCCCCCACCTCCATGCCCCGAGGACTCAGTGCACCACAGTTGGAAGGAGGTTTGGGAGCAGGACCCCTGGGCTTTCACGCAGGGCCTCTTAATTGTCTTGAGGACAGACACAGCTGAGGTGTGGTGTTTCTGATTTTAGCCCTCCACAAAGGGCTAGTGTAGCCCAGGCCGAGAGAAAGCGTAGGGGGGCTCCAGGCCTCAGGGGAGGAAATACCAGAAGCCACAGAGGAAGGGGCATGTGCTGAGAGAGTGGGGTAACTGCTGGCCTCCAGGCAACAATCAAAAGTGAGGAAATGCTCAAAGAAATGACAGGATCGAGGCCTATGGGAAGGAAGCGGGAACCAACCTGAAGGAGCTCCCAAAGCTCGAACAATGTGAGCAATAAAATAATGTAGTATTGCATTATTACCCGAAACATAAAATAAAGATTGATGTTTGAATAAATAAGTAAATAAATGGTGGTGGTGTTGGGGGTGGAATCTTCCTTTCCCCCAAATTTCATTTAACGTATGTAGACATTCCCTCTAAGAGGTGGAGCTTAGTTCCCTTTTTACACATGAGAATAGACTTGACTTAGTGGCTGGATTCCAAAGAATAGAGTTTGGAAAGGCAAAAATAGTAATATTACAGTGGAGAGACCGGGCAAACACCACCTTAACCATGTGATCAAGGTAAATGTCACCAGTGATGAGTATGGATTTACACGTCACCTACTGTGACTCCAAGAGAAGCCACTTCACCGTGGTGGTATTCTTTCCAGAAACTCAGGGCCCCAGTCTAGTCCTGAGAAAAGTATCAGTCAAACCAAAATTGAGTGGTATCCTATGCAATACCTGGCCAGTATGGCTCAAGGAATTCACTAAAGTTGTGAAAAACAAGGAAAGCCTAAAAGTTGCCACAGACTGGAAATCCTGGGTTGGATCCTGGTGGAGAAAGAGGACATTAATGGAAAAATCCAGTGAAATCCGAATGAAGTCTAGAGTTTATTTAGCAGAAATGTCCCCATATTTGTTTTTTTAGTTTTGACACGTATCATGTGTAGACCTAAATAAAGAGGTAAACCGAGGCAAGCTGAAACTACCAGAAACTGGGTTTAATCCGAAAATAGCGGAGGAATTGCATTTTGGGAAATGCGTGCTATAGCAAGCCTCAGGCGGGTCTTCTGAGGGTTTGGGGCAGGCTGATTTATGGGTGAGGAGTGCAAAGAGGGGGAAGTCCAGCCAGAGTCCAAGCAGTAAGTTCACTGGCTTGGGACTGGGGAGAACTTCTTGGCAGCTGTTCATTGGTCAGGAGATAAGTCTTAGTCTTCTGTAAATTGGGCATTTATAGGAAAATTTTTTTTAAGATTTTATTTATTTGAGAGAGACAGAGATAGCAACAGAGATAGCAAGAGAGAGCCTGAGCTGGGAGGAGAGGGAGAAGCATGTTCCCTGCTGAGCCAGAAGCCCAATGCAGGGCTCCATCCTGGGACTCCAGGATCCTGACCTGAGCCAAAGGCAGATGCTTAACTGACTGAGCCACCCAGATGCCCCAGTCTTTCAGTTCTTAAGTTCGTTCCTTTGAGGGTGCACGCATGAGATTCTCCAGTTCATGTCCTCCAGTTCCATTTTAGATTGGGTCCCTTTCACACATGTAATATAAGCGGATAAGGGGAGACTGAACTGGCTGAAGGGTGTACATGAAGTCTCTGTACTATACTATTTTCACAATTTTTTTCTAAATCTAAAATTATGCCAAATAACAGGCTTATTAAAAATAATGTATCTAGGGTGCCTGGGTGGCTCAATCGTTAAGTGTCTGCCTTTGGCTCAGATCATGATCCTAGGATCCTGGGATCAAGCCCTACATCGGGCTCCCTGTTCGCCGGGAAGCCTGCTTCTCCCTCTCCCGCTCCCCCTGCTTGTGTTCCTGCTCTCACTGTCTCTCTCTCTGTCAAGTAAATAAAAAAAAACTTAAAAAAAAAATAACGTATCTAGGAGATTATTGATTCAGTATACAGGGAGCTTTCCTATTTGTTCTACCACGGTGTCGTACTTCATTGTATGGATTTACCATTCAGACATACCTCATTTTACTGCACTTCACTTTCTTGTGCTTCACAGATATTGTTTTTGTTTTACAAATTGAAAGTTTGTGGCAAGCATCTGTCAAATGAGTATATCAGCATCATTTTTCCAACAGCATTTGTTCACCTCGTGTCTCTAGGTCACATTTTGGTAATTCTCATAATATTTCAAACTTTCTCATTGTTGTATTTGTTATATGATCTGTGGTCAGTGATTACAACTCACTGAAAGCTCAGATGATGGTTAACATTTTTTAGCAATGAAGCATTTTTTAATTAAGATATAAACATTGTAGGTTTTTTGACATAATGCTGTTGCACACTTAATAGACTACAGTGTAGTTTAAACAACTTTGATATGTACTGGGAAACAAAAAAACTCATTTGACTCACTTTATTGTAATATTTGCTTTATTGTGGTGGTCTGGAACTGAACCTACAATATCTCCATGGTATGCCTGTAATTTATTGAACCATTTCTCTACTGGTGGATATTTAAGTTGTTTCCAATCTTTTCGCTATTACAAACAGTGGTGCATGGATGGTGTGTCATTTATACATGTGCAAGAATATCTGTAGAATAGGGTGCCTGGGTGGCTCAGTTGGTTAAGCGACTGCCTTCGGCTCAGGTCATGATCCTGGAGTCCCGGGATCGAGTCCCGCATTGGGCTCCCTGCTCGGCAGGAAGTCTGCTTCTCTCTCTGAACCTCCCTCCTCTCATGCTATCTCTTTCTCTCTCTCAAAAAAAAAAAAAAAAAAAAAAAGAATATCTGTAGAATAAATTTCCAGAAGTGCAGTTGTTGGACTAAAAAATATTGACACTTATTTTGACCAGTACTGCCAAATTGCCTTCCTTAATGGTTGAACCAATTTATACTTCCACCAGCAACGTAGGAAATTACTCTTTCCCCACATCCTTCGAGCATCGGTTATAATCAAATCAGCTGTAGACCCAATGCACCCTCCTTGGGTTTGGTTAATTTGCTAAGGAGCTCACAGAACTAAGGAAAGCAGTTTGCTTATTAGGTTAGCAGTTTATACAAAGGATATTAAAGGATGCAAATGGACAGCCAGACAAAATGGACAGCCAGACAAAGAGATCTATCAGGGTTTGTCTGGAAGGGATCTGAATGCAGGAGCTTCTCTACCAGTGCATTTGGGGGGGCACCACCCTCCTGGCACAGGATGCATTCTGGTTTCCCAACCTGGAAGCTCTCCAAACCCCAGACTCAAAGATTTTTATGGAGCCTCATTATGTAGGTATGACTGGTTAAACCATTGACCACTAGGGTACCTGGGTGGCTCAGTCGGTTAAACATCTGCCTTTGGCTCAGGTCATGATCCCGGGGTCCTGGAATCCAGTCCCGCATCGGGCGGGACTCAGCAGGGAGTCTGCTTCTCCCTCTGCCTCTGCCTCTCTCTCTCTGTCTCTCATGAATAAATAAACAAAATTAAAAAAACACAAAAACAAAAACCATTGACCTAGTGAACTTCATTGACCCATTGAACTCAATCTGGTGTCGCCTGGGTGGCTCAGTCAGTTAAGTGTCTGCCTTCGGTCTGGGTCATGATCCCAGAGTCCCGGGATCGAGTTCCGCATTAGGCTCCCCGCCTTGGCGGGGAGTCTGCTTCTCCCTCTGCCTCTTCCCACTGACCCCCGCTTGTGCTCTCTCTCACTCTCAAATAAATAAATAAAACCTAAAAAAAAAAAAAAAAAAAGAACTCAATCTCTAGCCCCTATTCCCTGCCTGAAAGTTAGAGGGTGGAGCTGAAAGTTCCAAACCTCTAATCACCTGGCTGGTTTCCCTGGCAACCAGCTTCTGTCCTTAGGTTGCCTAGGGGCTTTCCAAAAGTAACCTCATTAACATCAACTTATGTGTGGTTGAGGGGGCTTGTTATGAATAACAAGACACCCATTTTATCTTTTCCACTCAGGAACTGAGGACAGAAGTTGAAGTGTTATAACAAAAGATGATCCCATCACTCTCATCCCTTGGGAAACTCCAAGGGTTTTGGAAGCTGTGAGCCAGGAACTATGGGTGAGGACAAAACATATATATTTCTTATAAACTATAATATCATAGGTTTATAATAGTATGTGGTAGGCAGAATAGTGGCCCCCAAAGAATTCTGTGTTCCAATCTCTAGAAATGATGAATATGTTACCTTACCTGACAAAAGGGACTTTGCAGATGTGATTAAGGATCTTGATTTGGGTGTTTGTCCAGGATGTTCTAGGTGGGCCCAATGTGAGCGGGCTTATAAGGGCCTTTCTGAGTAAAAGAGGGATCCAGGAACGTCTGGGTCAGAGAAAGAGTTGTAATGATAGAAGTAGAGGGCAGAGTGACAGGAGTGGTGGCTTTAAAAGGACCACAATTAGCAGGGAGAATCTGTGCAAGACAAGGAGATGGATTCTCCCCTGGATCCTCCAGAAGGAATGCAGCCCTGTGGACACCTTGATTTTAGCCCAGTGAGACCCCCTTCAGACTTCTGACCTACAGAACTGTAAGATGATACATTTGTACTGTTTCAGGCCACTAAGGTTGTGGGAATTTGTGACAGCACCAATAGGGAACTAATACATGGTAGTCATGGGATAATTTCTGTATTTTAGAAAGATGGCTCCATCACCTCTCCACCACCTAACCCTCCCTCCAAGCACTTGCATCTATACCCGACTTCCTGTTCCAATGGATGAACACTCCAGCCCCCATCAAAAGCCAGTGTTAACTCCCCAAAGACCAACAGTAAAATTCGTTCATCAAGGTAAGCTTAGTTTGTTAGACTTGCTGCAAAAATGGAGAACACCACTTGCTGGAGTCTTAGCAGTGTCTCCAAACAGGGACATGAGGACAGGATGTTTTAGGGCTAGGGCTGAGTGATTTTAAGGTGCCTCCTGCCAGGAGGAGAGCTGGGTAGGATTGAGCAAGTGTATAAGAGTTTTGGAATGGTAAGCATGAGGTGAAGTCTTCAGTGAGGTGAAGGTCTAAAGGAGTCTTGATGAGTAAGTCATTTTAGTTGGGTCACAGTCTTCTCTCCCAGAAGCAGGTCTTTCCTGGAGCCACCAGCTAAATTACCGCTACTGGATTTCAGTATTGTTTAACACAAGGACAGGAATGTATGCCCAGTCCCACAATTGAGAAATACAGGATCGGGGACTTAGGCTGGCATCACCACTCACCAGAAACTCCACTAGTGGTCTGGACCTGGTTCCTTCTCTTTACTCAAGGATGTTGTCCTACAACATTGCCTCTCTCTTTTAGCCTTGTCGATTCTTTCTCTCTGCTGGATCATTCATCTTAAAAACTAAACTAAACTAAAAATCTCCCCACAGGCCCCTTTAACATCTGCCTCATTTCTGTTTCCCTTTATAGAAAAACTTCTTGAGAGAGTTGTCAGTGGTTATTGGATTCACCCTTTACCTTCCACTCCAGCCACTCTCCCCCCCGTTGCCCCATATGCTCCTACT
The DNA here is from genome assembly GCF_011800145.1 of Mirounga leonina. Classification (NCBI taxonomy): domain Eukaryota; kingdom Metazoa; phylum Chordata; class Mammalia; order Carnivora; family Phocidae; genus Mirounga; species Mirounga leonina. Next base: position 42,340,934 of record NW_023270305.1, read on the forward strand.
ACATGAGCCGTCTTTAGGTTTCCAGAACTCTTCAAATGTGTTTCTGCCTAGGGCTTTGCACTGTCTCTACCCTTTGTCTTGATTGCTTCCCCTTCACCCGCCATCTTCACATGGCTGGCTTTTTCTTGTCATTCAGGGAGATACCTTCTCTGACCATCAATATAGAAATTACATGTGCAGGCACTATTATGTCACTCAGCTTTTTAAAAAAATGTTTAGGTATTTTTATTGTGGCAAAATATACATAGTACAAAATTTACCATCTTCATAATTTCAAGTGTGTAATTCAGTGGCATTGAGTACATTCAGTGTTGTATAACCATCACCACCACCCATCTCCAGAACTTCTCCATCTTTCCAAACTTAGACTGTATATATCCATTGAACAACAGCTCTCATCTCCCTCTGCACCTCCAGCCCCTGCCAACCATTATTTAATTGCTGACTTTATGCCTTTGCCTCTTCAAGGTACCTCACAGAAGTGGAGTCACACAATATTTGTCCTTTTGTATCTAGCTTATTTTAGCATTATGTCTTCAAGTCAGAAGTCCATTCTTTTTAAGGCTGAATAGTGTTCACATATATGTAATATATATATGATATATGTATATATGTACATATGTATATATGTATATATATTACCATATCATATATTATATACACACACTCATACATCCAGGTGAATGGACATTTGGGTAGTTTGCATCTTTTGGCTATTGTGAATAATGCTATTATGAGTACTGGGTACAAGTATCTGTTCGAGTCCCTGGTTTCAGTTCTTTTGGGTATATACCCAGGAGTGGAATTGCTGGATCATATGATAATTCAGTGCTTAATATTTTGAGGAACTGCCATCCTGGTTTCCACAGTGGCTGCACCCAATAGTCATTAATGTTCTAATTTCTCCATATCCACACCAACCCCTTGCTATTTCCTGGGCTTTTTTAAAAAAAATAATAACCATCCTAATGGGTGAAATAACCTCCATTTTAATTCTGTAAATAATCCCTGTAACTAGCTGAGATTTTTACACACACACACACACACACACAAACACACACATTTTTATTGTCCTCCACCTATGCTGTAAGCTCTGTAAGAACACGATTTTTTTTTTTTTTTTTTAACAGAGGGAGGTGGGGAAATGACAGAGGGAGAAGGAGAGGGAGAGAGAAAATCTTAAGAAACTCCATGCCCAGCAGGCAGTCCCATGCGGGGCTTGATCTCACAACCCTGAGATCATGACCTGAGTGGAAATCAAGTGGGACGCTTAACCGACTGAGCTCCCCGGGTGCCCCAGGGCGGGGATTTTTGTCTCACTTGTTACCACTGTGTCTCTAGCACCTGAGAGTGCCTAGCAAGCCATGACAACCATAATGACAGTAGCCACAATATAATAGCCAACACTGATCCAGCACTTATTATGTGCCAGGCACTGTTTTTTTCTTTTTAAGTTTTTATTTATTTATTTGACAGAGAGACACAGCGAGAGAGGGAACACAAGCAGGGGGAGTGGGAGAGGGAGAAGCAGGCTTCCCGCCGAGCAGGGAGCCCAATGCGGGTCTCGATCCCAGGACCCTGGGGCCATGATGCTTAATGACTGAGCCCCCCAGGCGCCCCCCAGGAGCCCCCCCAGGCACTGTTTTATAACAATATACCAATCCTAGAAGAGAGGTTCTCATTACCATTATCATCCTGATTTACAGGTAATTGAGGCCTGGGAAATTTGCACAGGGTTACACAGTGAGTGTCATTGTAGTTGCTCAAAAAAATGATTTTGGAATAGAAGAGCAAAGGAATGAATGATGGGGAAAGAGGATTTTAGGAAAATGAGTTGGTAGACTATTATAGAAGTCCCAGAACAGGATGTTAAACCTTAACTTCTGATGGTAGTGGTGGTGCTAGACCAGACCAAGGGTGGGGAGGTCCAAGACACCGTGGAAGGAGAATCATTGACAAGACTTCATGGTGTAAATGTGTATTCAGGAATGTCTCTCTAGGGTACAGGAGAATGAGATTGTCTAGGATGGGCACACGGGTTGTGAGAGGGAGCTTAAGACAGACTTGGGGAGATGAAGGAAAAACTAATCCCAAACACCCCTGATCACACCGTACACTTTGGGACTTGGCTGTTTTCAATGGAGCACTTGATTGTATTGTCTTTGTGAAGTTTCCTATTTGGTATAGAGCAGAATAATGTCTTGAGCTTCTACATTGTCTTTCACTCTCCTGATTTCCTTCTCCCATTCCAGGGAGGCAGTCTGGCTTTGGATACCATTGTCAGAGCCATTTGCAATAGCAAGACAGAAATGAAAGTAGTCAGAGGGAAGTCTGAGTTCCTCAGTGGGTTCACCCTAGGGTATCAGGAGAGAGAGCATGCCAGTGTCTGAAGGGATAAGGCTGAAGTGGAGAGGGTAAAGGGAGGGAAGAGTTCTCCAAGATTTGGGGGTGATTTAGGGGTTCTCAAGCATGTGGGAACCCTGGCCTGTCCCCTTGGGATGCCCTATGGAAGTAGTGAGAAAAGAATGGCCAACCAATGCACCCCAGACACCAGGGTTACCGACCCCAAAATGCTTCCTAAGGGGAAGGGTGGTTTGGAGGCTGTAGACCCCCCCAACCCCCACCCCCTGCCCAGGGCTGGTTCAATGAACATGACAGCTGAAGAGCACCCCTTGAATGTTCTGCTTCAGGAAAGGCCCCTGGGCCTTTGCCCAAGCCTGGATTGAGACTAAATCTCTGCTCACCAGAGGTAGATTCAATTTGATTGAAGGGAATTAAAGTAATGCACCATTTCTTGCATATCCAGTTTATAAAGCAAAATTTATAACTGCTTTGTGTGTGCTAGTTGGCTTCTCTAGATGAGACAAGACACTCTCTAAATGCAGGGATCACTTTTTATCATTCATTTGGTCAATAAAGATTTATTAAGGACCTACTGTATACCAGGCACTGATCTAGATACTGGGTATACGTTAAACAACTCAGACATGGTCCCTGCACCCTTAGATTTACATTGAGGGAGAAAGAAACAAAGAAACAAACAACAAGTATATGATTATAAGTTGGGATGAGTGCTGTGAAGGAAAAGAATGGGGTCTTCATCTTCTCAGGCGAGTTTCTAACCGTAAGCCAGTGCTGTGACCGCAGAGGAACTTAGTGCACTAACTCAGCCCCTGCCTTCCCTCCTCTATGGGAGCAGCACCTTGACCAAATCCCAAGGTCCCTGGCTTTTTTTTTTTTTTTTTAAGATTTTATTTATTTGACAGGGAGAGCCACAGCGAGAGAGGGAACACAAGTAGAAGGAGGAGGAGCAGGAGAAGCAGGCTTCCCGCCGAGCAGGGAGCCCAATGCGGGGCTCGATCCCAGGACCCCGGGATCACGACCTGAACCAAAGGCAGATGCTTAACAACTGAGCCACCCAGGTGCCCCCCAAGGTCCCTGGCTTGATCATTACTTCTCTTATGGCCAGGCCTGCCAGATCTTTCCTTTCTTTCTTTCTTTCTTTTCTTTTTTTAAAGATTTTATTTATTTATTAGAGAGAGAGATTGCTAGAGACACAGAGAGAAGGAGCAGGGGGAGGGGCAGAGGAAAGGGAAAAGCAGACCCCTTGCTGAGCAGAGAGCCCGACGCAGGGCTCCATCCCAGGACCCCAGGATCATGACCTGAGCCAAAGGCAGGTGCCCAACCGAGTCACCTAGGCATCCCCTGCCAGATCTTTTCAATGTGGACTTTTAATACTTCAAACATCATGCTCAAGTCATTAGTCACATCAGTCACATTCTGTTTGTCACTGTCTCTCAGGAGATAACTGACCTAACTGATCTAAGACCTACTAACTCCCACTCATCCTGCAGCCCTCAACAGAAATGTAAATTGTGAAGCCTAAAGTGGTCAAGATTTTGGTGTGTTTGCCGGTCTGCAAGATGGCTGATGTGGCCAGAGGGGGCGAACACAGGAAGAGCGGTGCAAGATGAAGCTGGGGTGGTCGGGGGGGGAAGGTGCACAGGACCATGGTTTAAGTTTGGATTTTGTTCTCAGTGCAATGGGAACGATGTGAGGATTTTAAGATGAGGAATATCTGTCTAATTTGTATTTTCAGCCATATCCCATAGTGCCAGGTATTTGGGTAAGCGACTATTTGGTTGTTTGATGACTACTTTGCCAAAATGGAGGGGAGAAGCCTTCTATGGAGATGGCGTCTTTATGGCTAACAAAGACTGACAAGTTAAAAACCCAAAAATGCAGGGTTGAAGCCCTTACAAGTTCCCAACCACTTTAAAGTGGAGCAGCCCTGCGACAGTCAGGTCCTGGAAGAGTTGACAAGTTGTCCGAATTTCCTCTTGCTTCTCTTCTCCCTTTTCCAGTCTGACAAGATCATTGAGGGAGATTTTTTTTTTTTTTTAATTCCCTGTGTTTCCTGATTTATGTTGGTGTGTCAGAGATTCCAGGCAGTGTATGTGTAGAGCGAAGTAATGAGCGAAGCTTACCGTTTTCAGGGACAGGCAAATTAGGGTGAGAGATGGCAAGAAAAACTGCTCACACATGAAATGAGACCTCTGGGCAAAGGGAAGGACCCCCAAAATCATGATTACAGAAGTTGTCTCAGGCAGGGGCCTGTGGACGGGGTCTCAGTTCCTTACTAAGTGCCACGGAAACATGGGTGATGTCAGTGGGATTGTGGCCTTAAGGGTCTGACAGAGCAGGAGGCTGACATCACCGCCCAGGGGACCCAGTGAGCTCAGACTCCAGGGAGGCCTCCTCACAGCCCCTAAAGAGGCTGGAGCAGCAAACATGACAAAGAGAGCCCTGGGGGCTGAGCTGCTTTCACGTGCTGTTCAATGATTGTTCTTCTCCTTCACCCTCCCGCCAGCATGGAATCCTACCTCAGGACTATGGAGAGAGCCAGAAGGAAGGAGCATGATGCTCTGCACCCAGGACAGGTCGGGTCTTACCAGGCGAGCCCTCTGTTGGGGCAACCCCTGCCCCCAAGGAGCTCACGGTACAGCTGGAGAGACAGACTGGAACGGTCAAAACAGTCAAAGAAAGTGTATGAGCTTTGAGGTTGGGCCTGGCTACTGACCTCAGTCTGTCAAGCTATTTGCCATCTGACCTTGGGCAAGTTACTGGACCACACCGGGCCTTAGTTTTTCATCATTAAAATGGAGAAAACCATTTTTGTCTCGCAGCAGGATGATGGTGAAGCCTGAGCGAGGGAAAGCCTATCCTGGAGCCCCACAGGCATTTAATGAGCGGTAGGGTCATTCCTCCTGCCGCTCAAGATCACACCGTGTGATGGAAACAAGGTAGAGTCATGTATTAACACGGTCGGCCCTTGAACAACATGGCTCTGAACTGTGCAGGCCCACTTCTCTGCGGATGTTTTTCAATACATTTATTAGGAAAGGTCTGCTGATGTGTGACGATTTGAGAAAACTCTCAGCCAAGCCATGTGATGGTTGATTTGCATTTCCCTGGAGGTAGTTCTGTGAAGAGGTCTTTAAGGTGATTTGGAAGGGGGCTGAGAAATTTCACAATCCGTGATAGTAATGTGGACGCAGATGCAGAGACAGAATGATTCGTGTAAGCTCTCACAATCAATTCACGGCAGTGGAGGGTATGGGTGGGATGGTATGGCCGAATGGTCAGGAAATGGGCAGTAGAATCCGATGGACCTCAGTTCAAATAACAGTTTCATCATTTACTAGCTGTGAGACTTGAGGTATTACCTCAGCTTTATAATTTCCCAGCTTTCTCATCTATAAAATGGGATACACAGTATCTACTGCAAAGGATTAATGTAAGAATTCAATGATCTACGTGAAGTGCTTACTTTGTGTATTGTGCCTGGCACACAGAAAGTGCTCGATACAGTTTAACAGTGCCGGAGCTGAATTAAAGGCCCTCTGAGTCCTTGTCGGGTCATTCCACACTGACCTAACATTCTCTCTATTTAGAGGGCATTCACATTAGGCAGGCTGTCTTCACTGTAGCTTTGTACACTCGTCACTCCAGACACCCTTGTTGGTCATGTATGAGATTTCTGGATTCTACGAGGGCTCAGAAAAGCTGCTGACAGCAGCGGAAGCTACTTTAATCGCTACTATACATATCTGATCTACATATCAGTCTGCTTCCTGTAATGGACAAAATTTTTTTTGCTGAGTGAGATGTTAAAATGCGTGTCTGAAGGGACCCTCTGTCATGTATTTCAAGAGATCTTTAGAAATATGAAAGGCTCCATACTTTCCCTGCCTCTCCTACATCTGTCTGGGATTGTTTAAGCATGAGTAATTAAATAAAATGAGGACAGCCAGAGATTATCGAGAAACAGACAGGTTTAGCAACTTACTCAGTTCTTGGCAAACACCAGGACTTGTAACTCATTCTCCCCACTGTTGGTTTGTTTATTTTTAAAATGTGTTTTCAGTTAATAACTACTATTTTTATTGAAAAAAGCAGTATATGCACAAGGGAAAGAATTCCAAAAGTGCATACATAATTAAAAATGACCTTTCTTTTACTTTAGGCCCCTTCCTTCCAATCCTGCTTCTGGCTGCCACTACTGTTAACAATTTCTTGGCTATATATATATTTTAAGATTTATTTATTTATCTGAGAGAGAGAGAGAGCATGAATGGGAGGGGCAGAGGGAGAGGGAGAATCTCAAGCAGACTCTATGCTGAGCATAAAGCCCAATGTGGGGCTTGATCCCAGGACCCTGAGATCATGACCTCAGCCAAAAGCAAGAGTCAGATGCTTAACCACCCAGGCGCCCCTTGGGTATCTTTTCAGAAATATTCTATGTCATATTTCAAGTATATATAAGCATATATATAAATATTCTTTTCAAAAAAACAAATGAAAACATATTCTGTATACTGTTTCATGCCTTGCTTTTTCCCACTCAACCCTACAATTTGGAGACAGTTTCGTATCTGAATATAGAGTGTTTTCTTTTTCTCTTTAATGATCGTGTAATAAATAATCCATGGTATGTGGCTGGAGCAGAAATGATTTACCCTCAACTTCCAGTTTGGTTCTTACACGCCTTTTTGTTGATGGCAAATCATTCTCCCAGTCACTCTGCTCCAAACCTTGGAGTGATACCCAAAGTCCTCCATTCCCATATCTAGTAAGTCATGCCAATTCTGCTTTTTTCCATTTCTCCATTCTCTTTCATTCTCATTGCTACTTTCCTGGTTTAGGCCTTAAAATTCTTATAGCGTTCAGCCATCTCCAAATTTTCTATCTCTGCAGACGTCAGATACTTGCTCTTGACCAAGTTTTATGCCAAGGTTCTGATTATGTCACTCTTAAAAACCTCCAGTAGATTTCCATTCACTGTATCATGTAAAAACTCAAGCAGTGATCAATAAATATGATTTTGAAATTCTAATCTGGGGAAATGCAAATGCCTGAATCAGAATGTCCAGATGGTTTAGGACCTTTAGTCTGCATTAAAAAAACATTTCCAAGTGCTTCTGATGCAGTCTGTTGTTGGACCAGTGGAACCATTAGAATAAAGTACAAATTTCTCAGCCCAGTATTTCTCTTCAGGGTACCTTTGCAGCCCCATCTTTTACTACTACTTCTGTACACGCCAGAGCATATGAACTTTTTGTTGGCTTTCTGGACGCTCCTAACACCTTCCAATCACACCTTTTAAACTACCAGGCCCAGTCTTTCTATGAATCCTTCACAGTCAGAACTGATCCCTGAACTCTCTTCTCAGAACTGGCTCACAGCCACATTCTGTCTTATTTCTTAGTTTGGGGATTCTCCAGCTTTCTCCCCCTGAGAGCTTGTAAGATCGCTATCTGCAGAAACCCAGTTTGTTCTTTCTTATTTTTCGCGTGTACAGGGCCTTGTGCACTTTGTGGCAAGGGTCTTAAACAAGAATTTGTAGAATCAGTGCCATTGCCTGACTTGGTTACCGTTGCACATGCGGTGTCGTTAACTGTTCCTGGCTTATAGTGGCGTTTTCTACACGCATTTGTGGATTCAAAAAATAAATGAGCAGGACCCAGTCGGTCATTGCCCAGAGAACTACAGGTCCCAGCAGGCGTTGCGCGGGACGTCGGCGGACGCGGTGATGCAAGGGGGCGTGCCGAGCCCGAGGGAGGGGTCGTCCTGCGGGTAGCCGGAGGCTGGGGAGGCTCTGGAACCTAGGGTGAGAGAGGGAGCCAAAGGTGAGGGGAGCTGACGGAGGGGACGCGCTGCCGGGCGCCCCCAGTCTATGGAGCGGGGTAAGATGGCGGAGGCGGAGAGCCTGGAGACAGCCGCGGAGCACGAGCGGATCCTGCGAGAGATCGAGAGCACCGACACGGCCTGCATCGGGCCCACCCTCAGGTACCCCGGGGACCGGGGCCACCGATGGGCGGGCACGGGCGGGACAGGGGCCAGGCTCCTTCAGGGCTCTGCGCCCGGCCGGCCGCCCGCAGGGCCAGCGCCGGCCCCTCCCTTCGAGGATCCCAGCGAGCGACCTCCACCCTCGGCGAGGCGGGTCTCCCTCCACAGCCCGGACGTGGGTCCCTCCTCGACCGCCGGCGCCCAAAGCCCAGTTACTCTGGAGGCTCCTCTTGCCTTCCTCCAGGCTGGGGCAGCCTTGGTTCTCCCTCCGAGGTTAGCACGGAGCTGGGCGACTGGAGCGCGCCCGGCAGATGGTGGCTTTTAGCAGATTTTCCCCTTGGGGACATCACCCTTCCCCTCCGACTCAAACCCCATCCTGTCCTAGACCTAAGTCCTGCTTAACAGACAAAATATAAATTCACCCACGGTCTGATGGTCGGAAGTTAAACTCGTGCCTTCTTAAAATCACAGCCACTTCTCAGAAACGAGTTTCTGAAAATCTTAGGCCTGGAAGGAAGGAAGTTTCCCTCAACCCGCGCCCCTCTCCTGGGACGGGGTACTTGCTGAACCCTGTTAGTAGGAAGACCTTTTCCAAAGGTGCAGCCTTATGGTAGTCTCATCGTTGAGAAAAAGTTATTACCCCTTCTGCCTACCCCCTTATACTCTTACTTTGCCCCCTCACCCCCATTTTATTTGTAGATGTCAAAACAAACTTCCACCTACCTCAACTTCGTGTATTTATCAAAACTCAGGCACCACTTACTATGTACAGTGCAAGACATTGTATTAAGCAATTTACAAGTGAAACATTTCAATCGCAGAACAATCCTATTAGGTGGATATTATTATTCCCCTCATTTTACAGATGAGGCACAGAGATGTTAAGTGACTTGTCCAAGGTCACACAGAAAGTGGGGGAGTGGTGATTCCTCCTCAGGCTGCCTGGATCCAGGGTCTGCATTCTTAATCTCTGTTGTTATGTCTCCATTGGTGATTATCATCTGTCTGTACTTCCTGTTAATTACTCACCAAATTCAATTTCAAGTCACCTTTCCCTTTCCCCTGTTTACTAGTGCCCTGGAACTAACTCATCTTCATCCTTTCTGTTGTACCTCCTGATCTCCATGCAGTCAGTAGATAGATAATTCTCCTACCCAGCTTGTACAGTCTTGGGACACTGTTCCTCTCTTCAAAAAAGGAGTTATTACTCACTGCTTTTTTTTTTTTTTTCCATAGGGAGAGTTGCCTTATGAAAGAGTGTTTGAATGAAAGAGGAGCAGGCTGGAGGCTTTACTCCTCATCTCCACCTGCACATCTTTCTTCTCTCGGGCACATTGTTAGCCTATTTCCCTCTGTGCCTTCTCTGGTCATGACCATCCTGAGTAGTCCCTTTATTGTATTGGGATCATGACCGTCATACTCCTTTCTTTTCCCATTTTCTTGAGCTCTAAAGGGTGAATGATCCTTATTTCATAATCTTTTATAAAAACTACAGACTACTTACTAGTATTCTAAGTGCATTATTAATGGTTATTAACATTGGGTTTTTATAGCACAAAATGTTACTGGAGTTACTGAGGTTGCTGTTTCAGTATTTTACTAAGAAATTTGGCTACTGAGCTGCAGTTCGCAGCCAAGCAAAGTTCCCACTGGAGCAGTTGGAATTACCAGAGTTTTTAGGAAGGATTCTTTATCAGAACACCATCAATATTGTCTTGAGTTGGCTGTGGTTTTCAATTGCTGTCGTTCTTGGTTTATATGATAAGTGACTTTAATTTAGTGTTATCAGTGTAGTTTGTTGTGATTTATTATGTTAACCCTCCACTGAATCATAATGCATATCTGTTCAACTGAATTTCGGCCTATAATTTTCTAGTGTCTTGACTTAGGATATATGCATTATGGTTAAAATATGTTACCCATTTGCCCTAAAATTTACTTCATTGTTATCACTGAGTTCTTTTTTCCCTAAAAGGTGGACTTTTGTAGGGGTAGGTGGATTATGGGATCTTTTGCCCTAAGGGGACATGGTTAAAAAAAAAAAAAGGGGGTTTGAGAATGACTGCCCTATCCTACCAGTTTTAATTGCTTTTCCTGGCTCCGTGGATCATTATTAGGGGCTCTTAATTTTTGGCCTCATCCTGTGTTTGGCAGGTAACCCTAAATCTTACTGTCATCCTCAAGATTCAAGCACTTGAACATCCTGTAATGCAAGTACTAGTACCCAGTTTTTGTCTTTAGTCTAGGTGGTTTCTGCCCATATTCATAGGGGATGATCTCACCGTTTTCCCTTATCCCATTCAGAGGCAGCAGCTTGCACAGACTTGATGTTTCAGAGCCCACGCCTTACCCTGGATGCCCCTCCATCATTATTATCCCCTCTGTTTTTCCATCACAGTCATTACATAGGTTTGATTAAGGCATTAGGCTCTCTTCCTTAACTTTCCCCTCAACTGTAAATCTCAAATTCCGCTACCGCTCTTCATAGTCCTTTCCATTTCTTCCATCTTTTGAAGTAGCATTTCTAAAGCACTAGACTCTTAGCTGTTCCTGAGCTGGGTTTTGTAACTGAAGAGGAACTAAAGAAGAGAAGAACAGTAGTTGTGGTAAATGTAAGATTAGTATACCCATCCCCACAATATCTGCTCTTCGCAAAAATCCACTTAGCTACATTGCCTAACCAGTCTTTCCTTTGCCGGCTGTTGCTTGTGAATCATTACTTTCTTTCTTTCCCTTCTGGGATACCAAATTAGTCTTCCAGTCTTACCCGTTTTTGTTTGAGGAGCCACAATGGCTTGACTTTTTCATTGTATAGCTCTCCTTATTTTAATCTTGAACAGTGCATGCAATGGTAGTCAATTCCCATATATCATAAGGGAGTACCTCTCCTGTTTCACTGTATTCTGAAAGGTCCAAGCATATCCACACATATAGAGGCTGTTGCCTAACAAATTCTTTCGGGAAAGCAGCCGTCTCTTTCTTCTCTGTCTTCATCTTTTTTTTGTAAGATTTTATTTATTTATTTCACAGAGAGAGACACAGCGAGAGAGGGAACACAAGCAGGGGGAGTGGGAGAGGGAGAAGCAGGCCTTCCACTGAGCAGGGAGCCTGATGTGGGGCTCAATCCCAGGACCCTGAGATCATGACCTGAGCTGAAGGCAGTCGCTTAATGACTGAACCACCCAGGTGCCCCTTCTCTGTCTTCATCTTAAAAATTATTTTGTTAGCTGCAAGTCCTAATTTTGCAGATGAGGAAAGAGGCCCATAAGATATTAGGGCCTGTCTTTTTTTTTTTTTTAATTTTTATTTTTAATTTCTTTTTAAAAAAGAAAATTTATTTGAGAGAGAATGCATGCATGAGCAGGAGGGGGCAGAGCGAGAGAAATTCAAGCAGACTCTGTGTTGAGTGCTAAGCCCATCGCGGAGCTCGATCTCAACCCTGAGATCGTGACCTGAGCCGAATTCAAGAGTTGGACACTCAATTGACTGCGCTACCCATGCACCCAGGACCTGTCTTGTTTTTAAAATAATATTGATTCCTGCTCTGTAGTGCTAATACTAAAATATTGATCAGAAATCACTCATGATCGATAGCTCCATATTTTCATTTTTCAAATCCCATCGCTTATTTCTAGTCTTCTTTCATATCACTATTCAGTAGAAGTCATTTCCTCATTTTGCTCTTTGGGTACTAGCAATTAACATTCAGTCTTTTATGCTATTTAAGATTTTGTTTTTAAGCTTTTAAATTTAACAGTGAAATATACAGCCTTTAAAAATATAGCTTTATTGAGGGGTGCCTGGGTGGCTCAATTGGTTAAGTGACTGCCTTTGGCTCAGGTCATGGTCCTGGAGTCCCGGGATCGAGCCCTGCATTGGGCTCCCGGCTCAGCAGGGAGTCTGCTTCTCCCTCTGACTCTCCTCCCTCTCATGCTCTCTCTCTCTCATTCTCTTTCAAATAAATAAATAAAATCTTAAAAAAATAATAAAAAATAAAATTCTTAAAAAATATATAGCTTTATTGAGATATAATTAATACACCAAACAGTTCACCCCTTTAAAGTATATAATTCACTGGTTTTTAGTATATTCACAGAATTGTATAACCATTACCATAATTTAATTTTAGAACATTTTCGTCACTTCAACATCCATTAGTAGTCATTCTCCATTCTTTCCCCACTCCCCAGGCAATCACAACTTTCTGTCTTTATGCATTTGCCTCTTCTGGATATTTCATATAAATGGAACTGTACAGTGTGGGGTTGTGTGTGTGTTTGTGTGTGTGTGTGTGTTTGACTTAGCATAATATTTTCAGGGCTCATCCATGTGGTAGCTTGTGTCAGTACTTCAATTCTTTTTATTGTTGAGTAGTATTCCATTGTATGGATATACCACATTTTATTTATTCATGAGTTGATTGACATTTGGGTTGTTTCCGTTTGGGGCTGTTAGAACACTGCTTCTATGAACATGATTGTACTAATTTTTGTGTGGACATATGTATTCATTTCTCTTGGGTATATACATAGGGGTAGAATTTCTAGGTGAGCAGCCAGGCTCCATTCAGCATGGAGCCCACTGCGGGCTCAGTCTCACGACCCTGAGATCATGTCCTGAGCTGAAACCAAGAGTTGGACGCTTAACCAACTGAGCCACCCAGGCGCCCCTGCCAAACTGTTTTCTAAAATGTCAGCACCATTTTACATTCCCACCAGCAATGCATGAGGGTTCCAGTTTCTCCACATTCTTGTCATCACTTCGTATGATTTTTTTTTAATATTACCTGTCTTAGTGGGTTTGAAGCTGCAGTTCACTCTAGTTTCGATTTGCATTTCCCTAATGGCTAATCTTAGGGAATGACTAATGCTTATTAGTCATTTGTTTATCTTCTTTGGAGAAAAGTCTATTCAGATCCTTTGCTCAGTTTTTAATTGGGTTGTCTTTCTATTGTTGAGTTGTAGGAGTTCTTTACATATTCTGGATATGTCTCTTACCTGATATATGATTTGCAAATACTTTCTTCCATTCTGTGAGTTGTTTTTTCATTTTCTTGATGGTTTCATTTTCTGTACAGAAGTTTAATTTTTTGTAGTCCAGGCTATCTTAAAAATGTTTTTTTTGCTTGTGCTTTCCTTTTAGACTTTTGCTTTATATATTTTGTTGTTACAAACCTGTACTATTGGTTAGGGACAATTTTTTATCTTGATTATTTAGCTAAGTTGTTTGTAAAGCTGTCTCTTACAGAAAACAAATTGGGATGTTTTCAATTGCTGTTTTGTTCAATGTCATTTGATAATTAAATATGGGGACCTGTTTTCTGCATTTACTACTTTCGTGCCTTTGGCCACATGGCTTTGTTTTCCATCCTCTGCGTCCCCTCTTACCTAAGTTGTACAGAAACCAGTTAAGCAGAATCCTTGGTTCATGACGTTGTCATTATTGGCACATGCGTGGACCTCTTTAAGCTATTAATTATTTTTATAAGGAACTTAGCATTTGAGTGGACAAATTTTTCTCTTCTGTTAAAATGGGGATGATGCCATGTACATTACAGGAACAGTATTTAAAAAAAAAAAAGGAGATAAAGCATTCTTCATGGTACCTGCTATGTAGTAGTTACTCAGATAGTGTGAGTCATCTTCTGCCCTGTTACCTTTGAGTTTGCTCTGTGGACTTAAGTATTTCTGTTTTGGGAGTTATGTTAGTTTAGTGGTTCTTCGCCTTTTTTTTTTTCTTTACTCACCTATTTGAGGGATATAATATTCATCAGTGGTCAGACCCATCAAATAATTATTTTGGGATGGAGTGGAGAATGGAGGAGGAGATTAAGACACAGTTATAAAAGCCCCTCCAGGGATGCCTGGGTAGCTCAGTTGGTTGGGCGACTGCCTTGGGCTCAGGTCATGATCCTGGAGTCCCGGGATTGAGTCCCGCATCGGGCTCCCTGCTTGGCAGGGAGTCTGCTTCTCCCTCTGAACCCTCCCCCCTATCATGCTCTCTCAAATAAATAAATAAAAAAAAATTAAAAAAAAAAGCCCCTCCAGTGATTCTGATATAATCCTCCTTGACAATCAGTGAGGGGAAAGAAATGATCTCTCATTGCTGATTGCTTATTTTTAATAAGAGCTCCTTTTTTTTTTTAAAGATTTTATTTATTTATTTGAAAGAGAGAGAGAGAGAGCACAAGTAGGTGGAGCTGCAGGCATAGGGAGAAGGAGAAGCAGGCTCTCTGCTGAGCAAGGAGCCTGATGCGGGGCTCCATCCCAGGACCCCGGGATCATGACCTGAGCCAAAGGCAGCTGCTTAACCGACTGAGCCACCCAGGTGCCCCAATAATAGCTCCCTTTTAAAAGGAACATTTTTATATTTTAATTCTAAATGTTACATGACTTTCAAAAAGATAGAAGAAACAGACAACAAAAACTTAATCCTACCACCCTGTCAAAACTCTTATATTTGCATACTTTTTAACTTTTTCCGTATCCGTTTTATTACATTAGGTATTAGAAGAGTACTATACTGTATGTACTATGTTATATACAGTTTCATACATTGTTATATATTATACAGCTATATCGTTTTAGTCGCTTTATCCATGAATTTACTCATTCAACAAATAGCAACTTTTATGCACCAGATATTCTTCTCGACTCTGGGGTACAGCAGGGAGCCACACAAACAAGTTCCTGCCCTGATGGACCTTATCATTCTTGTGGAACACTCAGAATAAACAAGCAAACAGATGCATAAAGTAATGCTATTTAGTGATTAGTGTTACACATGGTCGGGTATTGTTTTTGATTAGGTGTTTAGAAAAAGTTGCTCTGGCAAAGGTTTGACTAGAGTGAAGGAGCAAGCCATGTGACTCTCCAGAAGTCTTTTCCAGACAGAGGGCACAGTTAAGTGTGAAAGCCCTCAGGAGAAGCATAATGGTGGGAGGCAATGGTAGGAGATCAGTCTGGGTCCAGATCATGTAGACTAAGAAAGAGGTACAGGAGCGTTTTGAGCAGCAGAGTGACATGCTCTAACTTAGGTTAAACAAGGAACATTCTGGGTGCTGTGTGGAGATGGAGTAAGAGAGGAAAGAGGGAAGTCAGTCAAGGGGTATTTGCAGTAATGAGAGGCAAGAGGTGGCTGTGGCATGCAATAAAGTGTTGGGAGGAGGTGATAAGAAGTAGCTGGATTTAAAATACATTTTGAAGGTAGAGCCAAGAGGGGTGGGGGGGACCGGGTAACTGGGTAATAGACATTAAGGAGGGCACATGATGTAATGAGCACTGGGTGTTATAGAAGACTGATGAATCACTGACCTCTACCTCTGAAACCAATAATACATTATATTGTTAATTGAATTTAAATAAAAATAAATAAATAAAAAAAAAGAAAGTAGAGCCAAAATGTTGGATTAATTATGAGGGTTGAAGGAAAAGAATCAAGGATGATTCCAAGGCTCTTGCTTAAGTAACTGGGTGAGTGTGGTTGCCATTTATTGGGATAGGGAGTAAAGGATGAGGAACTTTATTTATTTTTTTTAATTTTTATTTTTTTAAAAGATTTTATTTTATTTATTTGAGAGAGAGAGAGAGAGAGAGCACAAGAGGGGGTAGGGTCAGAGGGAGAAGCAGACTGCCTGCCGAGCAGGGAGCCCAATGCGGGACTTGATCCCGGGACTCCGGGATCATGACCTGAGCCGAAGGCAGTCGCTTAACCAACTGAGCCACCCAGGCACCCGGAACTTTATTTTTCTTCATAGCACTTAAACTCCTGCTTTACACATAGGCTCCTCCATTCCAGGAGGGGAGAGATTTTGTTTCTTTTGTTTGCTGCTGTATCCTGGGAACCTGAAAGAGTGCCTGATGTACAGTTGGTGCTCAATAAATATTTATTGAATGACTAGAATACAAGAATTGTACCACAAACTGTTAATTATCTGGGGGTTGATTAACTGATTTGTAGATTAACTGTCTTAAAAAATATGACCAGGCTTTCGAGAAAAAATAAAACTGAACATCTGGAAAATTTCAACATATGTGTTTATTTTTTAGAATTACATATAATTTTATAGTTCCTCTTTTTCTTCAGCAATCAAAAGTGTAATCTAAAATAATTGGCCCCTAAAACCTGTTTAGTATTTTGTGTCATGTTGTTAAAAGTTTGCATATTTAAGTATGATAAATCTAGTGATTAAAATACTATAATCTAAGTGCACATTGTATAAATAAAGCTTAACATTCAGAAAATTAGAATTGTACATTTGGGGAAAAGGGGGTAGGTAACATTAAATAAGTTTCATTACCATATGGAGTAGGAGAATGACTTTTTTGGGGTTTGATAAAGAGAAGTTAGGTTTTATTTTAATAATGTCATTGAATTTTTAAGCAAATTGGAAAAATGAAAAACTGAAAAAGCCATCTTGTAGCTGATAAGACAGTACTGATTTGGTTCAATTAGCAACGGACTCTGTGTCTGATTTTTTTGAGCTAAATAAACAGAAATTTTCATTGAAGTTCTTCCAGTGGAAGGTTATTCTGATGTGTCATCTGATTAATTAGATTCAGACCACACAAACACTAATAGTCAGAGAGAAGTTAAATGGGAGGATAGTATTTGGCTGTCATTCCTTTGGTGAATATCAAGAGTTTATTAGTTATCAGATCCAATATATAATGCTGGTGAAACTGATCTCCTGGAAATATAATGTTGAAAATAAAAAAACGAATAGATGAATTATCTTTATTTGTCTGGATTTGAAATATTTTATTTAATTTTTCCTCCCATTCCCCCTGTTTCCCCATTTTATTAGTTTGTTGTTTATTCTTCTATTGTGTTCTTAATGCAAATATAAGCATTTATAATTTTATTTTCTCCCTTTTTCATACAATAAATAATATGCTTTATATATAGTTCTGCAGCTCATCAATATATTTTGGAGAGATGACCATACCTGTATGTAGAGGTTTTCCTTATTTTTAACAACTACATAGTATTCCATTATGTGAGTCTACCATGGTCTATTCAGCCAGTCCCCTATTTCTGTATAGTGGGGTTATTTCTAGTCTTTTGCTGGATGAAATAATGCAGCAATGATTAACCATGAACATTTGTCATTTCTTCTTTATTTCTTTCTCTCTCTTTTTTTTAAGAGAATGTGTGGGTGTGTGAAGGGAGGGGAGAGGCAGAAGGAGAGGGCACCCCCATTTGTTATTTCTTATTGTACTTTTCATACTTTATACTTTAGGGTAGATCCCCAGAAGAGTAATTGCTGGGGGAGGGGGAGTGGTGTGCCTGGGTGGCTTACTTGGTTAAGCGTCTGACTTTGGCTCAGGTCATGATCTCAGGGTCCTCTCCTGCCCCTTTTGCCCCTCCCCTGGCTCATGCTTGCTTTCTCTCTCTCTCTCAAATAAATAAATAAAATCTTAAAAAAAATTCTTTAAAAAAAAAGAGTGCTTGCTGGGTAAACTGGTGAATGTATATATAGTTTGGTATGTATTACACTCTTTAGAGGTTTGACTATTTTGCTCTCCTTCTAATGGTCTATGATATTGCTCATTTCTCCATAGTTCTTTCCACAAAGTGTGTATTAGACTTGATTTTTTGCCAATATGATAAATGTTAAATGGTATTTCAGTGTAGTTTTCATTGGTACTTTTACTGAGTGAGGCTGAACATCTCTTCATATGTTTAAAGGTTTTTTTGTATTATCTGTGTGTGTGTGTGTGTACTGTCTATATTCTTTGCTTATTTTTCTGTAAAATTGGTATTTTTCTTTGATTTTACAGCATCAGTAAAGAACCTTTTGTTGTTATGCTTTGCTTAAATACACCAGGAGTATACAGAACGCAGTAAATTTTGATTACTAAAACAAAGAAACCATTGTTTTTTAAGGAATGAAAGCTTCAAACTTGCTTTTCATTATTTTAGTTGCAAGGGGATATGAATAAGCAGACATTTTATTTTATTTTATTTTAAAATATTTATTTAATTGACAGAGAGAGAGACAGCAAGAGAGGTAACACAAGCAGGGGGCGTGGCAGAGGGAAAAGCAGGCCTCCCACCGAGCAGGGAGCCCGATATGGGGCTCGATCCCAGGGCCCTGGGACCATGACCCGAGCCGAAGGCGTCGCCCGACCAACTGAGCCACCCAGGCGCCCCTAAGCAGACATTTTAAAAGAGAATGAAAAAAAATCTTATTTCAGGGGCTCCTCAGTGGTTCAGTTGGTTAAGCGTTTGCCTTTGGCTCAGATCATGATCCCAGAGTCCTGGGATTGAGCCCCGCATCAGGCTCCCTGCTCAGCAGGGAGTCTGCTTCTCCCTCTTTCCCCACTTGTGCTCTCTCTCTCTCTCTCTCAAATAAATAAATAAAATCTTTAAAAAATATCTTGTATCAGGAGATTGATAATTTGAAATCAGAAGATTTGGCGGGGGGAATTGCAGTAACATTAGATAAGGCTGCTTTATATACAAATAAAATTCTTAACAAATCAGGTTGTCAATATTTTAGTAAATTCCTTACCTTAAAATATTATGGCATCTCTTCACATATGAATTCATTGCAAAAAGTTATTGATAAGGACAATTATTTAGTATGGTTTTGAAAGCAGTTTAGAATTTTAGATGACGTTTATGACATAATTTTAGTTTGGAATATGATATACATGAACTTTAGGTTGTTGAGGAAAGCAAAGATTTTCTGATTCTTTACGTCATCGAAGTTGACAATTTATAGTATTTGCTAATGATATAATAATTTATTTAATCATATACCATAATCAAGCTTTCAGCTGCAGGCAGCTTGAATAAATAAAATTAGTGAGTGGCTTATCTATGAAATTTGTGATTTGGGGTTGAGATGCTGAGCAATGATGACATTGTAAATTTTTTTTTTTTTAAGATTTTATTTATTTATTTGACAGAGAGAGACACAGCGAGAGAGGGAACATAAGCAGGGGGAGTGGGAGAGGGAGAATCAGGCTTCCCGCTGAGCAGAGAGCCCGATGTGGGGCTTGATCCCTGGACCTGGGATTATGACCTGAGCTGAAGGCAGATGCTTAATGACTGAGCCACCCAGGCGCCCCGACATTGTAAATTTGATTGGGAGAAATAGCAGAGATAGTTGTGGGGGGAAGACTTAGTAAAAATCAAAACTGAGTTACACACAGAGCTGAGCTTAAGCACATGAGACTTGAGGTGATTATTAATAGGTAATTTCTTAGAGATTTGTTTCACGGCAGTGGGAAAGAAGAGTAAAGCCATTTTATTTATTTTTTATTTATTTTATTTTATTTCTTAAGATTTTATTTATTTATTTGACAGAGAGACAGTGAGAGAGGGAACACAAGCAGAGGGAGTGGGAGGGGGAGAAGCAGGCTTCCTGCTGAGCAGGGAGCCCGATGTGGGGCTCAATCGCAGGACCCTGGGATCATGACCCGCCCTGAGATCATGACCTGAGCTGAAGGCAGAGGCTTAACGACTGAGCCAGGAGTAAAGCCATTTTAAAGTAGTATCTGCCGGAGTATTTAGAAAACAAAGACGACAGTTTGCTCAAAGACTCACCAGTATTGCATGAACTTAGTTCCAGTATTTGAATGAAGGAGAATTTAGGGACAACAGTAATGAAATATTTTAATACTTTGGCTATTTTTAAAAAGCACTTTGTGATGTGTATCTATAAATTACATTTATTTTATAATTATATTTATATTATATTTTCCATTTCTGCAGAATTGTAAATGGTAGATGTTTTCCCCTAACTGCAGGTAACTTAATATTTCTGCCACATCTGACTAATCATCTCTTATTCTGGTTGACAGTTGACTGTTCTTTGTCTCTCTTTTTTTTCTGATTTTCCCCTTGCCTTGTTCTAGAAAGGAATTAGACAATTTCTAGAAATCTACATGATTTAAAAAGTGCACATAATAGATACATCAAAAATGGTGAGGAAATTGGGGTATGAGAAAACAAAGGAAGAAGACTATGAAGTCAAGAGCAATTAAAAGATTCATATTTGAAGGTCTGTACATTTTCTGAAGGTAGGCCATCAGTTTGGCTCTAGGCTTTCCAGCAGATAGTGCAAAAAAGAGACATGCTCTGTTATTTGAATCATGGTGTTGTAAAATTAAAAAATAGTTGCTTGGGCGCCTGGGTGGCTCGGTTGGTTGGGCGACTGCCTTCGGCTCAGGTCATGGTCCCAGAGTCCTGGGATCGAGTCCCACATCGGGCTCCCGGCTCGGAGGGGGGCCTGCTTCTCCCTCTGACCCTTTCCCCTCTCGTGCTGTTTCTCTCTCTCTCTCTCAAATAAATTAATAAATAAAATCTTACCAAAAAAAAAAAAAAAAAAGTAGTTGCTTAAGGAGAAGCACAGCTATTCTTGGTTCGGAGTAAGACCAGAGAACTTTCTCCCATATGTCCTCACAAAGAAGGCCCTGTATAATGTAACTTTAATATCCATATAGTAAATGCAGCAATATGTGACAGGCTGTTTCTTATATTGTCCTTTAGTGAAAGCATATGGCATAACCAAAATACAATTTAGTAAAGGCAGATCTGCAGGGAGCCAAAGGAATTCAGTTCTCTCCTGGTCTTGGCTTAATAAAGGCATAGATTTTATAATACCTATAGTGGAAGTTGAAAGTGCATTATCCCCCTGCCCTTTTATTTTTTGATCATTGATCACTTTGAGAATCTTATGAACTCTATCTCCCTTTCCTTAGTAAAATGTATATGTATCCAGTCTCCATGATTTCTGATGTGGAAGAGTATATATGCATTGCATATATGCTGGTAAATTCTTCAGAAGTCCTACTTTTAATAGTCAAGGTTTTTGATAGTTAAAAAGAGTATCAGTAAGTTCAAGGTTATGTATTTTTTTGTCTGTTTTTCTGAATGTATTACTTGCCTCTATTTTTAATTAAGCATAGAGCTAAACCAGCTGTGGGTTGGATTAATACCTGTTTATGAAAATTGAAGAGGCTGATACAAGCCACCTTATTCCTCCAGAAGAAGTAGAGTGAGAATATCCAATGATGAGGCAAAGATTCTTCTTTTGAAGTAATTTGGGATGTGTTCTAGCATTGAAATAAATGCTGTTAAGTCCACAATGATTTTATTTGGAATAATCTTAAATTTGATGTTAAAAAATAACCAACCCACCTTGGCTGTTTAAAAATTTGCCAATGAAGGGCGCCTGGGTGGCTCAGATGGTTAAGCGTCTGCCTTCGGCTCAGGTCATGATCCCAGGGTCCTGGGATCGAGTCCCGCATCGGGCTCCCTGCTAGGCAAGGAGCCTGCTTCTCCCTCTGCTTCTGCCTCTCTCTCTCTCTCTCTCTGACTCTTATGAATAAATAAATAAAACATTTAAAAAAAATTTGCCGGTGAATAAAGTAACCATAGATGTTTGCCTTAAGCTATACAATTTGGAATATACTGTCTGGAAAATGTATGCCTCACTAAGGAGGTTATTTACCTGGAACCTACCCTGTTCTAGGTTTATAAATTAAAAAAAAAGAAATATGCAACTCTAAGAGCATAATGATTGATAAAATAATTTTTTTAAAAAGATTTTATTTATTTATTTGAGAGAGTGAGCGAGAGAGAGCAGAAGCCAGGGGAGAGGCAGAAGGAGAGGGAGAAGCAGACTCCCCGCTGAGCAGGGAGCTAAATGTGGTGCTCAATCTCAGGACCCTGGGATCATGACCTGAGCCCAAGGCAGACGCTTAACCGACTGAGCCCCCCAGGTGCCTGACTGATAAAAGAAATTTAAGCATGTGATATATATTTGTATAACTAAAATTTAGAACGTTGAAATACACATTATCTGGTGAAACATCCAAGTGAACAAGATCTCTCACAGTGCAACCAACTAGATTACCTTAATGTGATTTATGATGATACATATGGATTGAACTCTGTTACAAATACCTGCTTGCCTTTCAGTCTTGAAGATAATCACATTAACATGTACCTTGCACTGTAGTGAATTTACCCTTAGTCACGACTGTGGTTTGATAATCCAGATTGATCAATGGATTAAAGCAAAAGTAAAAACAATGACAACAAACTTTTTTTTTAAAGAACAGTTCTATCATTTTTTGAGTTTTTAGATGCTTCCAGTGTTTAGAATGCTAGATGAATGTTCTCTTGTATGTTAGATAAATGATGAAGGCCATTTGCCAAAAATGATGATTTGGCTTACAAATACAAGCTCTTTCGCTATATTTGTTTTTGATTAAGAAGCTGTGGAGTGGGCGCCTGGGTGGCTCAGTCGGTTAAGCGACTGCCTTCGGCTCAGGTCATGATCCTGGAGTCCTGGGATTGAGTCCCGCATCAGGCTCCCTGCTCGGCAGGGAGTCTGCTTCTCCCTCTGACCCTCCTCCCTCTCATGCTCTCTGTCTCTCATTCTCTCTCTCGCAAATAAATAAAATCTTAAAAAAAAAAAAAAAAAAGAAGCTGTGGAGTAACACGGGCTTCTTATTTTGATTGTGCTTTTATATACTTGGAACATGACAAACTCTGTGACTAAAATACATCTTTTGGCACTATGTTATCTAATGGAGCACTGACATCTTTTAGTATGTTGCAAGCCAGGTGTCTTTACTCCTTTTGTTCTCAATATCTCTATTTTTGACACTTGCTTCTTTGTTTTTCTCTTTTCAAATTGTACCTTTGTTTCTTTCCTTATATTTGTGCTTGCTTTTTGTTTTTGTACCCCCTTCTATTTCCTGTAATTTAGAACTTTAAAACACGTATTATTCAGCAAAACATCTAAGAAGACAAGAATTACCACAGTGCAGCTAACTTCCACTTGCTGGGATAGCTCTGCTGCCAATAAACAATAAAATTCTAAAGGTATTGATATAAAATATGATCTTATCAAGCAATAGGAATGAGTAAAAACAGCAGACATCGAGGTTGACTGAATCTATGTTATGAAACATTTTTGGTAAGGAGTTTGATTTTGGGAAAGACATGTTTAACTTTTTTTTTTAAAGATTTTATTTATTTATTTGATGGGGAGAGACATAGTGAGAGAGGGAACACAAGCAGGGGGAGCGGGAGAGGGAGAAGCAGGCTCCTGGCCGAGCAGGGAGCCCGATGCGGGGCTTGATCCCAGGACCCTGGGATCATGACCTGAGCCGAAGGCAGACGCTTAACGACTGAGCCACCCAGGCGCCCCTGTGTAACATATTTTTTAAAAAGGAAAGAAATAAGGGAACTAGCCAAGCAATTTGTTTTTGATGAGGTAGAGGAATTTCTTGACATTTGTAAGGAAGAAGTGTACAATGACGATCTTTTGGCATTGGAGTAGTAAAAGTAAGAGGAAAGTGAAATGAGAAGAGCTCTTAAAACCCGAAGAAAAATAGGCTATTAGAAGCATTTTAAATGGTAAATGTGGCTGTGACTATATACATTATATGCTTTTTTAAAAATTAAAATTTTCATTTTGAGATAATTGTACATTCACGTGCAGTTGTAAGAAATAATACACAGATCCCTGTACCTTTACCCAGTTTCCTACAATGGTAACATTTGGCAAAACTGTAGTACACTATATCATGACCAAGATATTGACACTGTGTCTTCAAGGTCAGGATTTAGAATACTTCCATCACTACAGGGATCCCCTTACATTGCCTTTTTACAGACACAACCGCTTTCTTTTTGTCTCCATCCCTTCTTTAACCCCTGACAACCACTAATCTGTCTTCTATTTCTATAATTTTGTCATTTCAAGAATGTTATATAAATGGAATCATACAGTATGTAACTTTTTGGAATTGGCACTTCTCACTCAGCATTAATTCCTTGGAAATTCATCCCAGCTGGTGTATCTATAGTTTGTTCCTTTTTATTGCTGAGTAGTATTCCACGGGATGGCTGTGCCACAGTTTGTTCAGTTATTCACCCATTGAAGAAGATCTGGGTTGTTTCCAGTTTTTGACTATTAAAAGTAAAGCTGTTATAAACATTTGTGTAAAGGTTTTTGTGTGCACATATGTTTTCATTTCTTTTGGGTGTATACCTAGGCGTGGAATTGCTGGGGCATATGGTAACTCTATGTTTAACTTTTTGAGGAACTGCCAAACTTATTTTCCAAACTGTCTGTACCATTTTACATTCCCACCAGCAGTGTGTGAGGGTTCGAGTTTCTTCAGATCCTTGATAGGCTAGCATTTGGTATTGTCACTGTTGTATTTTAGTTATTCTTTTTTTTTTTTTTTAATTTATTCATGAAAGTCAGAGAGAGAGAGAGAGGCAGAGGCAGAGGGAGAAGCAGGCTCCCCACCTAGCAGGAAGCCCGATGCAGGACTCAATCCCAGGACCCTGGGATCATGACTGAGCTGAAGGCAGATGCTTAACCATCTGAGCCACCCAGGTGCCCTATTTTAGTTATTCTGATAACATGTATAGTAATATCTCATTGTGGTTTTAATTTGCATTTCCCTAATTGCTATTTATGTTGAACATATTGTCATATGCTTATTTGCCATATGTATATCCACTGTGTTGCATTACCTCTTCATGTCTTTTGCCCATTTTCTAATTAGATGTTTTTTTAATGTTGAGTTTTTGAGAATTCTTGATGTATTGTAGATACTAGTCTTTTGTTGATAAGTGGTTTGCAGGTAGTTTATTCCATTGTATAGCTTGTCTTTTCACTCTCTTAACAGGATCTTTTGCAGATCAGAAGTTTTTAATTTTGATGAGGTCTAACTGATCAGTTTTTCCTTGTATGAATCATGCTTTTGGTGTCAATTCTAACACCTCTTTGCCTAGCCCTAGATCTTGAAGATTTTCTCCTGTTTTTTTTTTTCCTAAAAGTTTTATAGTTTTACTAAAATGTAACATCTATGATCCATTTTGAGTTAATTTTTGTAATTTTGTAATTTTTGTGTAAGGATTGAGACTTACTTCAAAGATTTTGTTTTTGTCTATGGATGGCTAATTGCGCTAGTACCATTTATTGAAAAGGCTGTTTTCCCCCTACCGAGTAGCTTTTGCACCTTTGTCAAATTTCTTGGGGGGGCACCTGGGTGGCTCAGTGGGTTAAGCATCTGACTCTTTTTTTTTTAAGGATATATCTATTTTTAGAGAGAGGGAGAGAGACAGAGAGAGAGCATGAGTAGGAGGGGCAGAGGGAGAGGGAGAGAGAATCCCAAGCGGACTCTGTGCTGATCCCAGAGCCCACCGTGGAGCTTGATATCACAACCCATGAGATCATAACCTGAGCTGAAATCAAGAGTCTGCCGCTTAACTGACTGCACTGCCCAGGTGCCCCTTAGCGCCCCACTCTTGATTTCGGCTGAGGTCATGATTTCAAGGTCATGAGAATCAAGCCCTGCATGGGGCTCTGCTCTAGGCATAGAGCCTGCTTAAGATTCTCTCTCTCCCGGGCGCCTGGGTGGCTCAGTTGGGTAAGTGACTGCCTTCGGCTCAGGTCATGATCCTGGAGTCCCGGGATCAAGTCCTGCATCGGGCTCCCTGCTCAGCGGGGAGTCTGCTTCTCCCTCTCACCCTCCCCCCTCTCATGCTCTCTTTCTCTATCTCATTCTCTCTCAAATAAATAAATAAAATCTTTAAAAAAAAAAAAAAGATTCTCTCCCTCTCCCTCAACTCCCTCCCCCCCACTCGTGCTTCTCTCTTTCTCTAAAACAACAACAACAACAACAACAACAACAAATTTCTTGGGCATTATTGGTGTGGGTCTATTTCTAGGTTCTTTCTTTCGTGTTGATCTGTGTTTCTGTTCCTCTGTTAATATCAGTCTTGATTACTGTTTTGATATTGGGTAGACTAATTCCTCCCGCTTAAATCTCTTTCAAAAGTTTTAGCTAATTTTTTTTTTAAAGATTTTATTTACTTATCTGACAGAGAGAGACAGCGAGAGAGGGAACACAGCAGGGGAGTGGGAGAGGGAGAAGCAGGCTTCCCGCTGAGCAGAGAGCCCAATGTGGGGCTTGATCCCAGGACCCTGGGATCATGACCCGAGCTGAAGGCAGACACTTAACAACTGAGCCACCCAGGAGCCCCAAGTTTTAGCTAATTTAGTTCTTTTGTTTTTCCATGTAAAATTTAGAATATTCTTGTCTATATCTACAAAAATATCTTGCTGAGATTTTGATAGGAATTAGATTAAGCCTTTACATCCTATTTTATAGAGAATTGACATCTTTACTTCATGAGTCTTTCAATCCTTAAGCATGGAATGTCTCTCAATGTATTTAGCTTTCTTTAGGCTTCTTCTCATCAGCATTATGTAGTGGTTAACATACAAAGTGAGTATGTGTTTTGTTAGAAAAGTGATTGTAAATGGTATTATGTTTAAAATTTTGGTGTCATTGTGTTGCTAGTATATAGACATAATTATTTTTTTGTATGTTTATCTTGTATCTTTGTGACTGCTGAACTCACTGGTATAGGAGTTTTTTTTTGTAGATTCCTTGGAGTTTTCTATGTAGATAATAGTGTCATCTACAAATAGGGACAGTTTTAGTTCTTTTTTTGCTCTGTATGCCTATTCTTTTATTTTTTTTTCACTGTCTAGAACTTCTAGAACTATGTTGAATAAGACTGGTGAAAATGGACATCTTTGCCTTTTTCCTGATCTTAGAAAGCATTCAGGTTTTCCCCCAGTAAATATAGCATTTTAAGGTTTTTGCAGTGCTTTTTATGAAGCTGAGAAAGTTCCCTTCTATTCCTATTTTCTGAGAATTTTATCATAAAAGAATGTTGAATTTTGTCCAGTGCTTTTACTGCATTGATTATATGTTCATGTGATTTTTCATCTTTACCTTGGTGGATTACATTGACTGATTTTTTTTTTTTTTAAGATTTTTATTTATTTATTTATTTGACAGAGACACAGCAAGAGAGGGAACACAAGCAGGGGGAGTGGGAGAGGGAGAAGCAGGTTTCCTGCAGAGCAGGGAGCCCGACGCGGGGCTCGATCCCAGGACCCTGGGAACATGACCTGAGCCGAAGGCAGACGCTTAACTACTGAGCCACCCAGGCGCCCCTACATTGACTGATTTTTGAATATTGCATGGGCCTGCCTCCCTGAAATAAACCTAACCTCGTCATTGTGTATATTTCTTTCTTTTTTTTTTTTTTAAAGATTTTATTTATTTATTTGAGAGAGAAAGAGAGAGCACGAGCAGGGGGAAGGGCAGAGGGAGAGGGAGAGGCAGACTCCTCGCTGAGCAGGGAGCGTGATGTGGGGCTCGATCCCAGGACCCTGGGGTCATGACCTGAGCTGAAGGCAGACACTTAACACTTAATTTGCCAGTACAAATCTTCCTTGACTTATGATGGGGTTATGGCCTGATAAAACTCCATCATAAATTGAAAATTCCGTAAGTTGAAAATGCATTTAATACACCTAACCTACCTAACATCATAGCTTAGGCTAGCCTACCTTAAATATGCTTGGAAAACTTAACATTAGCTTATAGTTGGGCAATATCTTCTAATTCACAGTCTATTTTATAATAAAGTATTGAATTTCTCATGTAATTTATTGAATACTGTACTGAATGTGAGAAACAGAATGGTTGTGTGGGTTCAGAGTGGTTGTAAATGTCTTGGTTTATACTCATGATTGCATGGCTGACTGGGAGCTGCACTCACTGCTTCTGCCCAGCACCCATGAGTGAGTATTGTACTACATATCACTAGCCTGAGAAAAGATCAAAATTCAAAACTTAAAGTATGGTTTCTACTGAACGTGTGTTATTTTGCACTATTGAGTAAAGCTGAAAAATTGTAAGTCAAACCATGGTAAGTGGGGAACTATCTATTTCTCAGGGATTTTTGTGTTTATGAGGGCTATTGGTCTGTAGTTTGATTGATTGACTGATTGATTGTCTTCTGATTTTGATGATAGGGTGTACTAGCTTCCTAAAATTATTTGGGAAGTGTTTTCTCCCTCTTCTATTTTCTGGAAGAGATTTTAGAATTGATGTTAATTCCGCCTTAAACATTTTGTAGAATTCTCCAGTGAAACCATCTAGGTCTGAAGATTCCGTTTTTGGGATATTTTTAATTACAAATTGATTTTTCTTCATAGTTCTAGGACTGTATAAATTGCTAGTTTGTATTGAGTGAATTATGATATTGTGATTTTCTAGGAATTGTTTATTTTATCTAAGTTGTTAAATTTTTTTTTTTATGCATGCATGAAAGAGATAAATGCATTCTTCTTTTTTTTTTTTTTGTAAAGATTTTATTTATTTATTTGAGAGAGAGAGAATGAGAGACAGAGAGCATGAGAGGGAAGCGGGTCAGAGGGAGAAGCAGACCCCCCGCTGAGCAGGGAGCCCGATGTGGGACTCGATCCCGGGACTCCAGGATCATGACCTGAGCCGAAGGCAGTCACTTAACCAACTGAGCCACCCAGGCGCCCCTCTAAGTTGTTAAATTTATGTTAAAAGAGTTCTCTTTTATTATCTTTTTGATGCTGCAAGGTGTGTGGTGATCTCTCTGGTTTCATTCCTTATATTGGTAATTTGTATCTTCCCTTTTTTTTCTTTGTTACATGTTTGTCAATTATCTTTTCAAAGAACCAGATTTTTTTCATTGATTTTTTTTTTCTATTTTTCTGTTTTTAATTTAATTGATTTCTGCCCTTATCGTTATTATTTCCTTCCTGCTGCTTGTCTTTTAAGCTTATTTTTACTCTTTAGGTTCTTGAGATATAGGAGCTTAGATTACTGATATGAGTAATCTCTAAAGTATGCATTTAAAGCTGTAAATTTCCGTCTCAGCATTGCTTTACCTGTGTCCCGTAAATTTTGGTATGTTGTATTTTCATTTTCATTCAGTTTAGTATATTTTTCGATTTCTCTTTAGACTTCCTGTTTGACCCATGAATTATTTAGAAGTGTGTTGTTTACTTTCCAAGGGTTTGAACATTTCCTGTTATCCTGTTATTATTGATTTATGGGTTGATTCCATTTTGGTTAGAGAACATATTTTGTTTGATTTCAGTTCTTTTGAATTTGTTGGGTTTGTTTTATGGCCCACAGTATGGTCTTTCTTGGTATATATTCTGTGCACACTTTAAGAGAATGTGCATTCCGCTGCTGTTGGATAGAGTGTTTTACAAACATTCATTAGATCCCATTGGTTGGTGGTGTTATTATGTTCTATATCCTTGCTGATTTTTGTCTATTTCTGTCAGACCCGAGCCGAAGGCAGACTCTTAATGCTGAGCCACCCAGGCGCCCCTCATCCTTTTATTTTTAACTGGCCTCTATCATTATATTTGAAGTGATTTTCATATTGGTAGCATATAGTTGTATTGTGTTTTTTAATTCACTCTATCAGTTTCTGCCTGGTGTATTTAGAACATTTACATTTTATGTATTATTGATATGGTAAGGCTTAACTACTGTTTTATTTGTTTTCTGTTTATTCTCTCCGTTTTTGTTTCTCTGTTTTTCATGCCTTCCTTTGAGTTACTAGTGTTTTTGAGTATACCTTTTTGCATAGCTTTTTTGGTGGCTTCTCTAGGTGTTAACATTATTTATATGTAACTTATCATAGTTTACTAGTGACATTGTGTTACCAGTTTAAGTGAAGTATAGAAATCTTATCTCCCTTTATGTCCCTTTATTCTTCTTTATTTATAACATAGTTCTCTTAAATATTTCTTCTACAAACATGTAGAACCACATCATTGTTTTAAATTTGCTTCAAGCAGCAAACCTAATTTACAAAACTTAACAAAAGTAAAGCCTATTGTATTTACCCATATTTTTGCTTACTGTGTTATTTTTCCTTTCTCATGTTCCGAGATTTTTTTTTTTAAATCATTTCCTTTCTGTTTAGAGGACTTCCTATGGACATTCTTTTGGAGTAAGCCTGCTGGCAACAAATTGTCTTTACATGAGAATGGCTTAGTTTTCCTTCACATGAAAATATTTTGAGGATATTTCTGCTGGGTGTGTGTTTCTGGTTTGACAATTCTTTTATTTCAGCATGCGTTGTGTGACTTTTTTCTGGCCTCCATGGTTCTGATGAGAATTTGCTATCATTCAAGTTGTTTGTTCTCTATAGCAAAGGTGTCATTTTTCTGTGGCTACTTACAGTATTTTTTGTCTTTAGTTTTCGGGAGTTTAATCCATGTGTTTTGGTGTGGATTTCTTTGGGTTTATTCTGTTTGGGATTCACTGAGCTTCTTGAGTCTGTTGGTATATGTCCCTTGCCAACTTGAGGTTTTTATCTATTATTTCTTCAAGTACTTTCTCACCCCACTTTCTTTCTGTTCTCCTCTGGGACTCTGGTGACACATATATTAGATCTTTTGTATAGTCCAACAGCCCCTGAGGCTCTGTTTATTTCTTTCAGTTTTTTTTTCCCCACATGTTCAGATAATATAATTTCTATTGTTCTGTGTTTTGGTTCACTAATTCTTTCCTCTGTTCCTTCCATTCTACTCTTGAGCCCATCCACTGAGTTTTTATATTTGTTTTTGTATTTTTCAGTTCTAAACTCTACATTTGGTTACATTTTCCTCTTTTTTTTTTTTTTTGCTGAAGTTTTCAATCCTTTTGTTTCAAGCATGTTCATAATTATTTGTTGAAACATTTTTATCATGAGTGCCTTAAAATCTTCATCAGAGAATTCTAACATCATGTCAACTCGGTTTTGGCATCTAAAACCTTTTTCATTAGTCTGACAACTTCCTAGTTGTTGGTATGAAGAATGATTTTTAATTGAAACTTGTACATTTTCATGTTATGTTATGAGACTCTGGCTCTCATTTAAACCTACTCTTTTATCTGGTTTTCTTTGACACCACTCTGGCAGGAGAAGATGTGGATTACTGCTTTACTACTGCTAGGTAGAGGTGGATGCCCATGTTTCCCAGTTGGCCTCTGTTGACACCTGAGAGGGGCTTCTAATTATTGCTAGAGATGGGAATTCTGGCTCCATACATGGTCTGTGCTGACACCATGGTGTGGGAGAGAGGGTTGTAGCATCTGGTGATGAAGAAAGTCCCAGCTTCCTTCTTGGCCTTCTCTGACACCCTGACTGGGGTGTTGGGTGCTTTGTTATCACCTCGAGAATATGCAAGTCTAGACTCCTTCTCTGTTTGTGCTGGTGTGCACGTGGCCACAGTTCTTTTCTGTGGTGTTTGTCTGGAATAGAATAGTGACGATGTGAACGTTTTCTGTCTTGGTAGGCTACATTTTTTGGCTAGGGAAAGCAGGCTTTTGTTGGGGTTTTGTTTTATTTGCACCTCTTTGTGTTTCTGGGTTGCCAGTCTATTTAGTTTGAAGTCTGAGTTATGAGGCCAAAAGGAAAACCCAGGAAACTTAACACTGTTTTTCCTTTGGCCCTGAGGTTCTGAGCCAGTCTGTCTTTTCCTTCCCGTCTTTCAGATTCTTTAATGTTTGTTTTATGTATAATGTCTGGAGTTTTTAGTTATGCTTAGTGGGAGGAATAGGAAAAACTAAGTTTGTTCCATCTTCCAGGATGGGAAAGTTCCATTATGTTTTTACATTTTCAAATTATTTTTCTTTTTATAAATATGGTGTATATTTATTAGTAAGAATAAAATCAAGCAGTATAGAAGAGTATAAAGATGACACACATACAACAGGCAAAAATCTGTTTCTGAGAACTAACTGTCATTAACTTTAGGTAATCATCCTTCCAGATCAATATCACTTCACACAAGTATACAAACAGGAGGGTGAGTAGAAGAAAATAATTTTCATAATAAATTGGATATACTGTAATGCTATTTCTAATAAAAAGAATTAAATGTAATCATAACTTGAAGGGGAAACTGAAATGCAGCTTATGAAATGACTGAATTTCAGGTAAATGTTTTTTTTTTTTTTTAATCACAAATGTTCATTTTTTAAGATCTCTTAAGAAGGTAAAAAGTCAGTTTCTATCTTTGTAATTAAAAAAACTCACATTCAGGGGCACCTGGGTGGCTCAATTGGTTAAGCATCAGCCTTTGGCTCAGGTCATGATCCCGGAGTCCTGGGATCGAGTCTCACGTTGGGCTCCTTGCTCAGTGGGGAGTCTGTTTCTGCCCTTTCTCCTGCTCCTTCTTTCTCTTTCTTGCTCTCTCTCTCTCAAATAAATAAATAAAATCTTTAAAAAAAATTAAAAAAACTCACATTCAATTTTAGGCAGTATTAATTGATTTCCTGCCGTGGAAGAAAAGGAAAATTAGTGCTTTTTCTTTTTTCAAAACAGCTTTATTGAGATATAATTCACATACCATAAAATTCACACACTTAAAGTGTACAGTTCCATGGTTTTTAGTATGTTCTCCTCAGGCTACATAATTTCTCCAGAGAAAAGTCCCCTTATACCTTGCCTAGGGTCAAGTATTTGGCTGCTGGAATACCCATTTATAGGGTGAATGTGTAAGGGTTTGACTGTTCTGTATTCAATCTTTGAATTAATCTGTTTTCAGTGCTTCTGCTATTCTCGGCATTCTGAATCCTGACCTTCTCCATGGTTTATGGCTGGTACTAGGACTCCCTTTTGGATTTTATTCCTTTGGCAAATAGTCTAGGTTCTTTTTTGTACTACCTACTTCATCCTTACTGCTGTTTATCAGCTTTTGCATTCCAGAACTTTGTTGCTGTTTCTTGTTAGCTGCAGTCTCTTTTTTTGTTCTTAGAGTAATGGGTTTGTACCTTTTCCTTTAATGGGGTCTCAGGAGGGAGGAAGATAAATGCACATGGTTGTCTCATCACAATGACATGGAAGCCTTGAAGCCAGAGTTACTCATGCTGGCTTGTTGTTACATTCTAGGTCGAAGCCAGTATACAGTAAATAGTAGATAGTCACTAGATTTTTTTTTAAAGACTTTATTTGAGAGAGAGAGAATGAGAGAGAGAGAATGAGAGAGAAAGAGAGAGAGCATGAGAGAGGGGAGGGTCAGAGGGAGAAGCAGACTCCCTGCTGAGCAGGGAGCCCGACTCAGGGCTTGATCCAAGAGACTCCAGGATCGTGACCTGAGCCGAAGGCAGTTGCTTAACCAGTTGAGCCACCCAGGCGCCCTAGATTTTTTTTTTTAAATGAAGGAAAACTCTGAGGATTTTCCGTGGCCACCAACTGTCCTGTCCCATCTTCCATCCCCCATTTTTCAGTACTCTTCATATAGTGTGAGGATTTCTCCCATTTATGTGGCTCTCTCACTTTCTCCTCACTTTCCTCCCACATGTTTTTTCTCAGTCTCTCTCTCCCCTAGTTTGTACACAGCCTGTCATTTCTTACCCCGTCTGCTGCAGTTGTTTCTGTGCATGAGCTTCCCCTAGCAGCAATCCTGCGGACTCATTCATACACGTGTCCTTCTTTGTATGTCTTCTTTTTCTTTCATATTTTGTAAAAAGTATATTGGTTTACATGATTTGCCTTTAAACTTTTTTATTTTCTGTTTTATGTGAAATTAGTTTATGTCATACTTGTGAGTCTGTGACAATTCCTAGCCGATTCATTTAACATTTCCTTTTGTTAATTGACTAATCTTTATGTACCAGGTACTTTATTTTTAAACTATAATGGCTTTTTATTTATTTATTTATTTTTAAAGATTTTATTTATTTGACATAGAGATACACAGCAAGAGAGGGAACACAAGCAGGGGGAGTGGGAGAGGGGGAAGCAGGCCTCTTGCGGAGCAGGGAGCCCAATGCAGGGCTCGATCCCAGGACCTTGGGATCATGACCTGAGTCCAAGGCAGACACTTAACCGACTGAGCCAGCCAGGCGCCCCAAACTATAATGGCTTTTAAATACTTCAAAGTTTTATAAGTTTATTGTAAAAAAAAAAAAATTAAAAGTATATGAGTATCATTCCTTCTCTTCCCTGCTCTAAAATCACCTCTTCAAAGCATTATTAATAGTTCGATATATAATTTTCTAGACTTTTTCCCTATGCTTATATAAGCATGTTTATATACATACGTTCTTTTTTTAAAAAATTAATTAATTAATTAATTTGACAGAGAGAGAGACAACACAAGCAGAGGGAGAGGGAGAAGCAGGCTCCTGCAGAGCAGAGAGCCTGACACAGGCTCAATCCCAGGACCCTGGGATCATGACTTGAGCTGAAGGTAGACACTTAACCAACTGTGCCACCCAGGCGCCCCTCGCGTTCTTTTTTTTTTTTTTTAAAGATTTATTTATTTATTTGAGAGAGCGAGAATGAGAGAGAGAGAGAGAGTACATGAGACGGGGGAGGGTTAGAAGGAGAAGCAGGCTCCTCGCTGAGCAGGGAGCCCAATGCGGGACTCGATCCAGGGACTCCAGGATCATGACCTGAGCCGAAGGCAGTCGCTTAACCAACTGAGCCACCCAGGCGCCCCTGCCCCTCACGTTCTTATGTGCATATACAGTCATATCATGACCTGAGCCTAAGGAAGATGCTTAACCGACTGAGCCACCCAGGCATCCCCAAGTTTTCTTTTTAAATGGATATTATCATATATATTTTGATACACATCCGGTTTTTTCTACTTAACAATATATAAGTATGTCATATTTTTGTAAGTTGAAATGTCTAGCTCTACTTTATTCCTTTTAATGACTGTGGAGTATTCTCTTATATGGAATTACATGCTTCTCTGTTGATGAACATTTAGATTGTCTTCTTTTCCCTCCCCACATTGTACTTACAAACAGTTCTATATTCTGATAAATGTTTTTTACATATTGATACTGGTATTTCTGTAGGATAGATACTTACTTAACTATGGGATTGCCGAGAATAAGCTTTGTAAATTTAAAACTTTGATAAGAACAGCTAATTTCCATCTCATTCTTTTTGCTTTCCAAGTTAGTTTCTGTGGAAAATTTAAAACACGGAAGTTGAGAAAATAGTATAATAAATCCCCATGTACCCTTCTTATAGTCTTAGCAGTTACAAACACATAACAAATCTTGTTTTATCTAATTCTCTCATTGCCTACCCATTTCCCGCCATGCCTACCTTGGTTAATTTTGAAGTATGTTCTAAACATATCATTTCATCCATAAACACTTCAGTATTACCCATATTACTTATGGGAGATTTTGCTTTGACTTACAGATTTTTGCTTCATACATAGGCTCCCACGAACTTACTCAGTGAGTGAATCAAGGACTATCAGTAGTTGTTTTGGAATTGTTCATTTTGGCAATAATTAGGCAGCAAGACCAGTTTTCGAAGGTCATACTTAAAACCATGTCATCAGCATATAGGGTATATAGCTTTTCTTTCCATTCTGTTTGGGGATAGTGGGAGGGAGGGAAAAAAGAGGGGAAGAAGGGCATACATTCCGTTGAACCGAATAGTTATCAAATCTATAGGGTATAAGACTAAACAACAACAAAAATCCTGGTTTGTCTCACTGAAAACAGTCATCTGATCTTTCAGAAAACTGCCTACAGTTCCCAACTTCTGTGCCAAATTTAAGGAATAGGCTCTAAGTATCAGGAAAAAGCTTTTTTTTTTTTTTTTAAAGCTTATACAGTTTATTTTTTAAAATTTATTTTACTTTTTTAAAAAGTTTTTATTTATTTATTTGACAGAGAGAGACAGCGAGAGAGGGAACACAAGCAGGGGGAGTGGGAGAGGGAGAAGCAGACTCCCCGCTGAGCAGGGAGCCCAATGTGGGGCTCGATCCCAGGACCCTGGGATCATGACCTGAGCTGAAGGCAGACGCTTAACGACTGAGCCACCCAGGTGCCCCTATACAGTTTTTTTTTTTTAAAGATTTATTTATTTAAAGAGAGTGTGTGCACGCTGTGGGGAGGGGTGGGCAGAGAGAGGGAGAGAGAGTCTTAAGCAGATTCTGTGCTGAGTGCAGAGCCCCACGTGGGCTTAAGACCCTGAGATCAAGACCTGAGCTGAAACCGAGAGTTGGATGCTTAACCTGCTGGGCCTCTTAGCCACCCCTAAGCTTATACAATTTTACTGAGTCCTAAGCTGAATAAGGGCCAATAAAAGCCTCATGCAATTGATATTCTTTCTAATTATTTCTTATGATCAGTGTTAGAATAGCTATGCCTCAAGTTTGCCTGCTCCATGAATGATGTTGACTGGAGAAGTCCAAGATTGCATCTATTGAGGATGATAGCATGTAATGGTAATGGATTATTTAATAAGGTACTACTTGTTTTTTGAGGACGAGCAAAATGTTGTCCTCAGACTCAGGCTCTTCTCTCCACTCAGAAAAGACTATTCATGTGAAGTAGATAATTTGGCAAAGTGGTTCTTGAATAGTTCTGGAGGAAGAAAATCTTTCCAAGGGCTTTATTAGCTTGAACTTTTAAATCATTTATGTAGTATGGGAGCCTGTGACCAGAACTTAGAAAGTGGCCTCTTTTCAATATACAAAGTTCTGGCAGTATAAAAAGCTGGTTAAACAGTCTCCCAAAGGTATACCAGCTTTAAACTGTCCTCGTCTTACTTCCAATTTTGGACAGCATGACCCAGATTTTGCCCTTGTTAACCAGATTTACTTTAAAAAGTCAGAAGCTTATAATAAATTAATTCTAAACAAACAAACAAACCCCAAAAACCAAAACCCTTCCACAAAGCCAAAAACTCGGGTGTCCTATTTGTGGTTTTATTTCCCATGTCACTACACAGAGTTGGTCAGGAGTTTTATTTTTGGCTCCTGGCAGTCTCTGACAGACTAGGAGGACAAGTC
Organism: Mirounga leonina; assembly: GCF_011800145.1. Classification (NCBI taxonomy): domain Eukaryota; kingdom Metazoa; phylum Chordata; class Mammalia; order Carnivora; family Phocidae; genus Mirounga; species Mirounga leonina. The sequence continues at coordinate 42,377,949 of NW_023270305.1, forward strand.
CATGTAACTTAGAATCAGATCTAAATTACAACAGTTTGTTGATGGGAGAAGCAGAGAGAAATTTCTCAAGTTACTTGAAGCAGAGTTGTAAAGGTTTCATTTCATTATAAGAAGTTACTAGAAAGACTTTGAAATTCCTCGATCCTCCTTGTTTTCCTAAGTTAGCTAGTCTACTAGAGGCGATCATGTGTGGAGATTGCCTCTAGAATAGTCTTTTTTTTTTTTAATTTTTATTTTTAAGAACAGCTCTTTTTAAGAGTTAAATGAAGGAGAAATGATCATCTATCTGGTCCAGAGGTGAAGAAGGGCTGCAAATCCAGGTCACTGTATATCTGAGCAGATTTATTTCTGGTTTACCATTTTGCATTATTGGGTTCTGTTCATCAAATACAAATTTTAAAGAATCTTTCATTCAGGGGTGCCTGGGTGGCTCAGTTGGTTAAACGACTGCCTTCGGCTCAGGTCATGATCCTGGAGTCCCGGGATCGAGTCCCGCATCCGGCTCCCTGCTCAGCGGGGGGTCTGCTTCTCCCTCTGACCCTCTTCCCTCTCATGCTCTCTGTCTCTCATTCTCTCTCTCTCTCAACTAAATTAAAAAAAAAAAAAAGAATCTTTCATTCAAATCAGTATGTTGTCACTAAAATAATTATTTGCTAGTCATCACACTACTCATTTCTCCGTGGCTCTAGGATGGGCTGCATCAGACCGCTGTGTATTGTAGTGTTCTTGTTCTCAGAGTTACAACAGACAAAATAGGCAGCCAAACCTTTTGAAAACAAGTAAGTAAAAAGTTGACTCAAGCAAATGAAGAGAATGAGTCCAGCAAAATTCTCAAACTAGTTTGTTTTCCTATATATTAGAATTCAGAGTCAAAGCAGCCTCATCCTGTTTGATGGAAAGTCAGAGAACCACCTGCTGTTCTTTATCTACTTGAAGTTGGAGCCCTGGAGCTAGATATAGCTTTATCATTAATTACTTGGAAAGAGTAGGTTATAAGTTATTTACATAGCTGGGAGGCTCCTGTCAGCCTAACCTCTATGAACTTTATATGGTCTGACGTCTTAAAGACTTCTAATTCACTATGGAGGTTCAGGTATGTTCTAAATTAGGTTAATTCTTAAGTATGGTTGCTTTGCTCAGTTGTGCAGGTTGTATAGTGCATAGCTGGGCTGTATTTAAGGTGGTGCCATTCATAGCATAGATAAGGTAGATTTATATATTCATTAGGGGCAATTTTCCAGCAGATGGCAGGCAGGTATCTTTAAGAGGGGAAAGATACTATATAAGTAAGTGTAGACCCTACAAAACTGTAAATGAGAACTCTTTTTTTTTTTTTTTTGAGAACTCTTTTTTAAGTTGTATGTATAGATGCAATAATTTTAAGTGCATGATCCATATATTTATCCCCTGTTTCCTGTATTTGTTATTTGTCCCACATTTTCCTTAATACTGACCATACTGATGGTGTTCCCCCCCCCCCCCACCTTTAGGGAAATGAGCTCTTAAGGGGATTTGTATGAAAATGTTTTGGATTTTTATTTTTGTTGTGTTTGTTCACAGTTTAGCAACTCTGAAGCCTCAGTACGGATGTTCCTACCATGTTGAGATGACCTAATGCTTGGATCCAGTTAATAGGTCCATTGTATGTTGAATAAACCTCACATCTTTGCCAGAGGTTTGGGTATTACTCAATTGTGATTCTATCAGTATGTGTCAGCTGGGATTCCAAGTTGGTTTGTCATTTCTCAGAGTTTCCAGAAGGTTGCCCTGAGTAGCACCAGGCTTTTGATAGTATTCACCATCTGGTGCTTTTGTTTCTAAAGTTGGGTTTCGGAGTCTTGTTATTTGTTTCTTTTGCATCAAGATCAGTCACAGTTTTACTTCTGGTATTTCAAATATTTTTTGAGGTCTGTATCCCCAAAGTTAATCAGCAAGCAGGCTCTCCTGGTAGGGACACCACCTATACGTGTTTGGATTTATGTGGCATACAATAAAAAGAGGAGTCTGTTTTATTTAAAAAATTTTTTTAAAAGATTTTATTTCTTTGTTTTTGAGAGCGAGAGAGAGCACAAGTTGGGGGGCAGAGGCAAAGGGAGAGGGAGAAGCAGGCTCCCTGCTGAGCAGGGAGCCCGATGTGGGGCTCAATCCCAGGACCCTGGGGTCATGACGTGAGCCGAAGGCAGATGCTTAACTGACTGAGCCACCCAGGTGCCCCCAAGAGGAGTTTAAATTGGCCTTTCAGGTCACTAGGTTTTGAGTTCATCTTAATGGTTCTCAAACTGGAGCGTTGATCAGAGTCACCTGGATGACTCTAATACAGACTGTGGGCTCCATTTCTAGAGTTTCTAATTCTGTAGGTCTGGAGTGGGGCCTGAGAATTTGCTTTTCCAACTAATTTCAGGTGACAATTGATGCTGCTGGTTCAGGTAACACACTTTGAGGACCACCACCCTAAGATAAGATTACCTTATTCTTTAAATTTATAGGTTCAGGTCTTTGAGAAAATGGTTAGAGTCTTAGAATTCTTTTTTTTCCAAGATGAGAAGGTATTATTTTTCCTGATTTTGAAAATAATATATGTATAGGGTAAAAAATTCAAAACAAAGCTTAAAGATGAAAGTAAACATTACTTAAAATTCCATTGTCAATACAGTAAACCAATTTTGGTAAACTTCATTCCAGATGTTTTTGTATGCATTTATATAAATTTAGGATCTCATTAAAAGATGGTTCATTTATACCTGATGTTTTGTAACCTACTTCTAAAATTCAACAATACGTAATAGACACAGATACATATCAAATTAGTATTCCGTTATATAGATTAAACCACTGATAGTGGTAAATACATAGTCTCCAATTTTCTAACAGTCACAAGCTCTTTTTTTTAAAAAATATTTTATTTATTTATTTGACGGAGAGAGACATAGCAAGAGAGGGGACACAAGCAGGGGCAGAGGGAGAGGGAGAACCAGACTCCCCGCTGAGCAAGGAGTCCGATGCGGGGCTTGATCCCAGGACTCCGGGATCATGACCTGAGCCGAAGGCAGATGCTTAACGACTGAGCCACCCAGGCGCCCCACTCACAAGCTCTTATACTATATCTTTGTATATATGTCTAATCATTTTATTGCGAATTCCAAAAAATGGTAGTGTTAGGTCAAAGGAGATACACATTTAAAATTTTGATAAATAATACCAGCTTGCTTCCAGAAAAGGTAGTGTGAATTAACACTTTCGCTAACAATGTTTACATTTTATCTGGAAACTGAAATGATTTTTAACAGCAAATTTCTTTAATCTTCTTATGTTAGAAACGTTAGAAAATGTTTTATCTAAGATGGACAAATCAAAATTCTAATAGTTCTGGGATGGAAAGTTATTAGCTCTATCCCTCAAGTTTCATCATAGTTCTCATAAGATTATTTAATCTTGGTGAGCCTCAACACACTTTCCCAGATACGTCTTTAGATTCATGATGTAGAAAGGACCTCGGATGACGACAACTGTTATTTGTCCTTCATTTAAGCTTTGTGAAGAGTTTCTGAAAAGGGCCTGTTGCAAGGTAGAAACGGTCAACATAGTGCTTTAGGAATCATCTGGTGACCAGTTAAACAACTAAAAATATCCTGAAAACTTTAGGGTGTAAAAGGAAACCTTTAAAATAAAAGTCAAACCATCTTTTCCATGATGTAAACTGTTTTTTCTTTTTTTTGCTGGTTGTCTATTTTTTGGCTATGTATTTCTATCAGTGAACAATGAGCACACTCACCCTCTTTAAGTGTATTTATTTATAAATTATATGCAAGTACTAAAATATATAGTATAAAACATACACAGGAAAATCGAAATTTAAAAGGGTGAGATTAAGATATTGATAGTAAAGATGCTAATTTTCTTTCTGTACCTCAGTAGAAACTGCCATTCTTTGCAGGGTTTCTTTCTTTTTTTTTTTTTTTAAAGATTTTATTTATTTATTTGAGAGAGAGAGAATGAGAGGGAGGAAGGTCAGAGGGAGAAGCAGACCCCCTGCCGAGCAGGGAGGCCGATGCGGGACTTGATCCCGGGACTCCAGGATCATGACCTGAGCCGAAGGCAGTCGCTTAACCAACTGAGCCACCCAGGCGCCCTGCAGGGTTTATTTCTTACGTATCATTTTCTATAGAGAAAAGGAGCTTCCTAATTTGAGGCGTATACCTGAACTGAACTTTTATATTTATCACAGACCAAATACCTATTTTGATAGTTTGTTCATGAATGTTTTAAGGCATTTTATGTTTATCAACTTCTGAAAAACTTACTTGTAATCATCATATTGTAGAATGAGAAGGAAGAGGGTATTATTTGTACTTTTGGGCAGTTGGTAAAATTCTATTTAAAATCATTGATAGAGCATATATTACTTTGACTTTATACCCAGTTCTGTTTAGAACCATAGAGTTTATAAAAGGTGTAGTGGAAATCATTTTGTTTCATTTCTCTTTATTACCTAGATTTTGGTATAATGTAGTGGTTAAGAGCCCAATCCTAGACTCTGGAGTTAGACTACTTGGATTCAGTTTCTGGCTCTGTTACCTATTCCCTATGTGATCTTTGGTGAGTTACTTTCCCTTTCTGTGCCTTACTTTCCTCATCTGTAGAGTGGGGCTAATGAGAACATCTATCTTATGAGATTCTTGTGAGAAATGATCTATCTTGTAGTCAGTGCTTTTACTAAATGTTTACTGTTATTACTACTATTCATTCATTATTGTGAAATTAACTTCCAAGTAATATAAAAAAGAAAATTAAAATTAAATTAGAACTTAACAACTTTAAAATTCTCTTATAAATCTACCATCAGGTATTTTGATATTTTATAACAAGCAGAATGGCATGTTTTTCTGGAGTCCTACTGCTTGGGTTTGAATCCTGGCTTTATTAGTTACTAGCTAAGTCACCTTGGTTGAATCAGCTTAGGTTTGCCTCTGGTTACTCATCATTTAAATGAGTGATAATAATAGTGCCTATCCCATTAAGTTGTTATAGAAATTAAATGGATTATTACATGTATAGTGCTTAGAAAAATGCCTGGGTGTTATGAATGATCAATAAAAACTATATATTTTATTCTCTACAGATACTAAAAAATAAAATGAAAAATTTTAATTTGTTAAATAAATATAAAATATTTTCATATTCTTATTTTGGCTGTATTCATAATTTTTTTTAAAGATTTATTTGAGAGAGAGAGAGCGGGGGTGGGAGGGGCACAGGGAGAGGGAAAGAGAGTCTCAAGCAGACTCCATGCTGAGCATGCCTGACTTGGGGCTCGATCCCAAGACCCTGAGATCACACCTCAGCCAAAACCAGGAGTTGGATGCCCAATCGACTGTACCACCCAGGCCCTGGCTGTATTCATAATTTTTTTTTAAAAGATTTTATTTATTTATTTGAGACAGAGAGAATGAGAGAGAACACATGAGAGAGAGAAGGGTCAGAGGGAGAAGCAGACTCCCTGCCGAGCAGGGAGCCCGATGCGGGACTCGATCCTGGGTCTCCAGGATTATGACCTGAGCCGAAGGCAGTCGCTTAACCAACTGAGCCACCCGGGCGCCCTGTATTCATAATTTTTAATGTCTGTGTAATATTCTATTATTTTGAGATACTGTGAACCCTAAACAATAATTATCTTGCTTCTGTGTTAGAAATAAGGTGTTGTTTTTTTTTGCCTGTCTCATTTCTTCAAAAAGAAAAGTTTATTCTTTCCATAAACATTTAAAAAAATGCAGTTCTTTTGCATACATTTTGAAATTAAAATACAATTAAAAAAAATTTTTTTTTTTTAAGATTTTTATTTATTTAACAGCGAGAGAGAGCACAAGTAGGAAGAGCGGCAGACAGAGGGAGAGGAGAAGCAGGCTCTCCGCCGAGCAGGGAGCCCGATGTGGGGCTCGATCCCAGGACCCTGGGATCATGACCTGAGCCGAAGGCAGCCGCTTAACTGACTGAGCCACCCAGGCGCCCCGAAATTAAAATACAATTTTAAACTTTAATTTAGAACACATTTCAAACAATACTGAACTTTAGGCCAAATGACCACATAAAATAATACCTGGCAATAAATCCATCGCTATTATTATCTCATATTACTGCCAGCTTTTTCTTGTTTACCCAGTTGCTTTTGTGTTACTGGGCTGTTAGTGAACTTTATAAGTACATGTACACGATATAGACCCCTCATCTACATATTTTCAGGAGTATCATGGTGCTGCCAGTGTTCTCTATCTTTTGTGGTTCAGTTTTTAAAACGTAAAAGTATATGTGATGAGAACTATTTTTTTTAGTTAGCGTTTGCTGAAATACTGGGATTTGTTATGGTTTATGGGAACCCCTGAGATCAAATAGGTGAAAATGGCGAAGTGAGAAAATCTAAACTCAGTGATCACTGTATATATACTTCTTTTCTCCTTAAATGTTAAAACCTGCTTTGGTATATCCTAAATGTGTGGTATTTAGGTATTTAGCAGTTTGGAGCTCCAAGTAGTATATTTTGATTGGTGATTATAATATCTAGCACATTGCTTTTTTAAGTCAACATGTTACAGATCTAAGTTTAACTTTTTAAAAAAAATGTGTTCGATTTTCATATACTTTTTCAATTCAAATTTGAGTAAGGTTAATATGAGTTTGTGAAAGCTTAAGAATTGTAAAAATCAGATATAATTATTTTTCTTTTCTCTCTGGAGTTACACAAAATGGATTTTTACCTTTTTATGTCTGTCTCTTACAGCAAGTAAATGTTTGGGATAGAAAATGACTAAATTTACTTTTACTGTCTCTAGAGATATTCTTGTTCATTTAATTGTTTGGTTTATAAACATTTCTTAAATATTTATGCTCTCAATTATATATAAAGATAAAATTAGGAAAACATAGTTTATTGGGAATTTCTTTGGCAGTATGCTCAGATTCTTAAATTGAAAAATCATGTTTGAGTAATTTCTAGATAATGGCAGATGTTTTTCTTTTCAAGGAAAACAACTATTCACAAAATATTAGAAGTATGGGAAGTGAAATTAGTCGTAACATTCTTTTTAGTGAGTGGTTAGTTTTTTTCTGTTGGGGGTGGGGGTGGGGTAAAACAGAATTCTCCATATACTGATAATTATTGAAGCTGTTTGATAGGTGTATGGTGGGAGATTCAGTTAATCTAGCATTTAAATTAAATGAAATATTGTTTTGGCAGATATTTTGTTCCAGTTTAGTATTTCTAGAAAATATATAGGTCTAATTTGTGGTAAATTTTTTCTTTTTGATTTAGTATTTGACTCAGTTTGTGTTTTGGTAAAATTAATATTCAGTTGTAGGTTAATTGAATATTGAAATGGGCAAATAGATTAGTAAAAACCAACATAGAAATAATATATTACTTATAATTAAGTATGTTTTTCTTTTTCTTTTTAAGACACAGAATATATTAAGATTTCTTCTAGTGTTTTCTACGTAATAAATTTTCCATTGTGGAATATTTTAAACATGCACAAAAGTAGAGAGACTAGTATAATAAATCCCCACTGTCTACTTACCATCTGTTTAGTTAATAAAGGAAGGGTGAAGGGGTCCTGACTTAATTTTGCTAGACTGTACAAATGTTCAGGGATGTAATTCAGGCCATCAACTTGAGGCCTTATTAGTTAATACATAATAAGTGATAAAAGGACTGTCCGGAGACATTTAAAACTTAATAAAAGCAGGGGTGGACTGTAGTATCCTTGAAGCTCATTTTAAACTCTGCATTTCATATTAGAGAGTAAATGAGGCCCAGAGAGGTGAGATAAATTGCTTGAGATCGTAAAATTTAGTTGGAGAGTTTGGATTTAAGCTAGATTCTCTAACCAAAATCTGGTGACTTTTCTCCTTAACTTTGTTGGCTGTACTTTGTATGGCTTTGAGCTTACGATAATTTTTTCTAGTGATGCTATATTGGACTGATTGCTGGGGAGAGTCCTTAAATTTGTGTTTTTTTTTAGTTTTTTCCCTCTGATCCACCTTCAGCTTAGTCACTGCTCTTATAAAAGATCCAAGTTCTAGGCCATTTCATCCTTACCCTGCTTTTGTATCCTTCTATGTAGAGACCTCTTATCTTTTTGTTAACTTCCCCCCAACATTGGACTAAAAAATAGTGAGCAGTTCTTTATGTCTAGCTAGAGTATCTTCTTTTTCTGAGGAGTCAGTGAAAAAAGGGACATTTCTGTCAGGATCAGGCGGAAGTATAGCAAGAAGCATACTTTATAAATAGCTCTTCCTTATCCCTTCAGAACCCTACCCTTGCTGAGTAAGAGTACTGGACTAAGCTACTTGGTTAGTATGGGAAAGGATGGCCCAAAGAAAATGACTGGAATGGTCAGTGGTGCCATGGCCTCAGGCATCATGATCCCAGTTTTAGGATTTCCCTTTGACTCTCACTTTACTTCTCCTGCTTTTTCTATCTAAAGTGTCTTCCCTTGATTAGAAGTCCTCCCAGAAGTTTATCTACTTATTTATCTCCCCTCCTGAGGTGTATGGTAGCCTGAGGTGTATTTGCATAGAATGAATTATGCTCTTTTGGGAAGTTTACTTTGCAATATAACTTTATTCCCTCTTGGTAAATTAGCTTCTCTTTTATGGGTGCTCTCGTCTTGTGGTCTAAGTGAAATGGCCTCAGGTTGAAAATTGAGCTAGTTGTCTCCTGTGGCAATAGAGACCAGTGAGGATACCTGGGAGATCTCTTCTTCCAAATTGTGACTATGTAGAGTGGCATATGGGGGGTGCCAGGTAAAGGGCCTATGTGCACTGCTAGTATCCAGATTTATTGGATGGAAGATTTTTTTGGGGGTGGGGATTAAGGACTCTGAGCAGGTGCCAGGACGGAGAGACACAGAAATGAGGGTGAGGAGAGAGATTCATCTGGTAAACAATAATTTAGTGCCTAATATGTGTTCAGGATAGAGAGATGAATAAAATATGCTCCATGTTCTTAAAGAGCACATTGTCTGGTGGGGAAGAGGATTACAGCACATCTAATTATGATATTATATGATAAGTGTATATATTTATAAGGATGGGCAGGCAAATCTTTGAAGAAGAGGTACTTTTTGAGCTGGACCTGAGATAATGAATTTAAATCTTTTTTTTTTAATAAAGATTTTATCCATTTATTTGACAGAGAGAGAGAGACAGTGAGAGAGGGAACACAAGCAGAGGGAGTGGGAGAGGGAGAAGCAGGCTTCCCGCTGAGCAGGGAGCCCGATGCGGGGCTCGATCCCAGGACCCTGGGATCATGACCCGAGCCGAAGGCAGACGCTTAACGACTGAGCCACCCAGGCACCCCTAAACCTGTATATTAATTGTCTATGGCTGCTGTGACAAATTACCAGAAGTTTATTGGCTTAAAACAACACAACTTTATTATTATATAGTTTTATAATTCAGAAGTCTGACATGAGTCTTACTGAGCTAAAATCGAGGTGTCAGTAGGACTGTGTTCCTTTCTGTACACTCTAGGGGAGTAATCTGTTTCCTTGCCTTTCCCTGCTTTTGGAGGCCATCTCTATTCCTTGGCTTGTGGCTTCCTTCCTCCATATTGAAAGCCAGCAACCGAGCATCTCTCTGACCCTGTTTCCATCCTCATATCTTTTTCTCTTTTCACCCTCTTCCACTTTCAAAACACTTTATGATTACATTGGATCCATCTGGGTATTCCAGATTAATCACCCTATCTCACAGCTGATTAGCAACTTTAATTCCACTTTGCCATATAGCCTAATAAATATATTGACAAGTTCTAGGGATTAGCACATGGGCATCTTGCCAGGGTGGGGTGGGGGGACAGGCATTATTCTGCCTGCCACAGGAAAGAATAGTTTTTATGCCATTCTGCTGTTTAAAAACTTGGTTAGGGGAAAGAACTTGGTTAACTTATTTGGTTACAAAAAGAGATTCTTATTTTTTGGTGGTGGGGGCCCAGGACCAGAATTCAAATGTGATGAAATGTATGATTCCTCTTACCAAAATAACGGTCACACAGAAATTCTGTAATAGTTTTGGGAGGGCTGCTTCTTTTTTTTTTTAATAAAGTTTTATTTATTTAAGTAATCTCAGCACCCAGTGTGGGGCTTGAACTCACAACCCTGAGATCAAGAGTCACTCACTCCCTGACTGAGCCAGCCAGATGCCCCTTGAGAGGGCTTCTTAAGGCCTAGCTTATAGGGCTTTTTCAGTCTAGCCCTAGCCTAGCCTCTAGCTCTCTTCTTTCCCTGGCCCCGTATCCTGACCCCAGTAATCTGGTTTTCTAACCCAGTGCTTCTCAAACCTGGCTGTACCATAGAAACATCTGTGAAATGTTATATAGAATTTTGTGTCTAAGACTCTGCCCCTTTCAAGCCAGGGTTGAAAATCACTGATGTAGCCACACTGGGCTGTTATTCTTAGAGAATTTCATCTCTCTACTACCCACCCCCCACCTCCACTGTGTAAATTCTTAGTATTTCTTCAAGGTCCAGGTGAGATGGCATCTCTTCTGTGATATTTTCCTGACTCAGTTCCTATTACAACTTCTCTCATTTCTTTTCTATTTACATTTCACACTTTTTATATTTTTTAGAGCATTTAGCTCATAATGTTTAGTTGTTCACATTCATTTCCTGAACAGGTTATGAATTCCTTATTTCTGGCACCTACTACAGTAAATGAGTCATGGTAGGTACTCAGTGTTTATTTTGATCACTTATCAAATAGCAGTTACTTATGATTCATGTACTTACGATTAGGTCATAAACTGTCAGCACCTTCTCTAGGGAGTGAACAAAGGAAGTAGAAATTTAAAAAGTGGTAGGAACTGATTAACGTGTTTCTGATTATTAGTGGATTTTATGTGAATAAACTTTCTTTTCCAGTTTGTTGCTCCACATCTCACTAAAATGTCCGGGTGATATCACCAAATTTCAAGATTATATTTAGGATTGTTTGACATTCACTTTGGGGAGCTCTGGAGGGAGGGTCACCTCAAAGCTAGTTAGTTATCATTCTGGAGCAGCTGATACTGAGTTTGGCTAAGTGGTTCATGTGCCTGCAAGTTTGGAGAGTCATGTCATACATACATAATAAGATGCCGTAGATAGAGGAACGATGGTTTCAAATATGGACTCCAGATCAAAAGTCAAATGGCAGGTTATCTGTGTTTGATCAGAATTGATCTGTTTCTAACAAGGACAGCTCCATATAGCATGTGACATGGTTTCTTGATTGACATGATGGTTGATGAGTTTACTGAACAACATGGCGGTGGTTAGTGAGAGGGCAATTAGTTGCTCATAATTTGTATTCATCTGTCATCCGTAATGAGAAGGAACAGTCTTTACCAGTGGACACCTCTCTTTTGGAATGGGATTTTAGGCAGCTCCTGCTGGCCATGGCTCCAGTGAAGGGATTGAGCCTGCGTTTTAGTTTCCCTGAGCATCCCCTTCATGTCCCTTTTATTAATATGTCTCTGTACTGTCTACCAATATGCCCATGTAATATTTATTATTCTAGGTACAAATTATTCTGGCATTTTCCTTTCTTATATACCTATGCTTTCTCGTTCAAATCTTAAGCTTCCCAGTGCTAAAAGGGGCTCACCTTCCAGTTGAATTACCTTCTTATAATGGTTTTTTTGTGAAGCTCTACCTAACAACTTCCTGTGACATCTCATTGTCCTGTTTGCAAGGATTGTCTTTTCAGCCATTTTTCCACCTGAAAACCATATCCATCCTACAAGGCCCACTTCAGTAGTCTGTCATCTCTTTTTTCCTACCTCCTCCAGGTGGTGAAGTAGTTCATTTTCTTTGCTTCTAAAGAACGTTGTTCATACCTCTATTATAGACTTGGTCACATTCTTCTTACTAGTCAATTTTCCTTCCCCTCAAGACTAAACATTTTACCTTTCTGTGAGTTTTTTTCTTTTTCTGTGAGTTTTATATTTAGAACCAGTGCATTGTAATAATAATATGGGATGGGTGAAGAGTAGGCCTTTATTTGTAAAGTCACTGTATTATAAATGCAACCTGTTTTTAGGCAGGTCAGTTTTAGGAAAGAATATATATGGAAGTTATGGGGCTGAAATTGGATTCTTGAGATACTATATGCCTACTTACCATTTGGAAAGTTTTTGTGTACCCTTTGTGTAGGTCTGTGTCTGTCTGAAGATCACTGCCCTAAAGAAATTCTGGTGCATTACATCAGGTCACATGTAAAGGAAATGGTCACAGCACCAATGTACATAATAGCTAAAACATGGAACCTATTCAGATGTCCAAAAACAATAGGATTAATAAATAAATCACTGTTTGTTCATATCGTAGAATATTATACAACAATGAAAATGGATGTTAACTATGCTGCATTAAAATAAAAAATTAATTAAAAAAAAAAGGATGAACCATAGGTAAGATAGAACAATATGGATTCATCTCATTGTTTATATGATATTGAAAGAAACAGGGCACAAAAGAACATGGTTCTGTATTTCCATTTTTTTTTTTAAATTTATTTTTATTTTTATTTTTATTTTTTACAGATTTTATTATTTATTTGTCAGAGAGAGAGAGAGAGCGCACAAGCAGGGGGAATGGCAGGCAGAGGGAGAAGCAAGTTCCCCGCTGAGCAAGGAGCCCAATGTGGGACTCGATCCCAGGACCCCGGGACCATGACCTGAATCGAAGGCAGATGCTTAACTGAGCCACCCAGGTGTCCCTGTATTTCTTTTTTATAATATTCAAGAATAGTCAAAACCAACCAGTATTGTTTATAGATGCATACATATATGGTAAAATTTAAAGAAGAGTGAGGAAATGTTTCTCATAAACTCAGGTTAATGGTGACCTCTGTGGGGAGGAATGAGGAGATAGTGACTGGGGACGGATACTGGCTTGGTAGGGCAAAAGCAGCAGTGATTCTGGTAGCCAAGTGATTCTGGGCCAGTTATCTAACCTTAGCCTCACTGTCTTTGACTATAAACCGAAATGATATAACCACTTTATGAAAATTGTAGCAATTAAGTGAAATAAACTATATAAAGCAGTTAGCTCAGTGTTGGGCTAATAGTAACACTAAAAACTGAATGATAATGTTTTCTTATTATATTGTGTCTCTCACTATGACTTGACGCAGATGCTGTTGGCTTTTGGTAGGGAGGATAAAGTTCAAAAGAATTGGATAAAGTTGAAATGAGAAGAAAATCTAGAAATAATGATAAAGACAAGGAAACTGTATTTGGATGCTACTGCTACTTTGTGTTATATGCCTTGCTAGTTGGGTATGCTATTTTATTTCATCTTCAAAATAACCCTGAGACCAGATTCAACCATAATAGGCAGAGTTAACCCATGTGTCATTATCATCATCTTACAACAGGTCAGTTAGGTAAGTTTCTCAGCGTTTTATGGCTAATAAGTGGTAGAGCTGGGCTTTGAATCAACATTTGTTTTCACTGTGCTGTTCCTAATGATGTGAAAGTTACCAGAAAATAGCTGTTAGTCTACATTCATCATACATGTAAATGCAGTAAATACAGTAAATGCAGTAAATACATGTAAATACAGTCTACATGTAAATGCTCTTAGAAGTATTTAACTGAGTTATACCCTGAGAAAGTTCTAGTGAAGACCATTAGATTATATCCGTTTCCAGGGAGGGACTCCCATTTCTCATGGCTATGCAATGGAAACTAATTCTTAAACGAATTTAGCTTAATCCAGGCCTCCAGGATTAATTATAATTTATTTTTATTTATTTATTTATTTATTTATTTTAAAAGATTTTATTTATTTATTTGAGAGAGCGAGAATGAGAGACAGAGAGCATAAGAGGGAGGAGGGTCAGAGGGAGAAGCAGGCTCCTCGCTGAGCAGGGAGCCCGATGCGGGACTCGATCCCGGGACTCCAGGATCATGACCTGAGCCGAAGGCAGTTGCTTAACCAACTGAGCCACCCAGGTGCCTGGATTAATTCTAATTTAACAGGCTCTAATCTGAAAGTCTGAAGCTGGGATTTTGGGAAATTATTTGGAATCTAAATTTCAGTGAATTGAACATGACAGGCAAAAATTTACAGGGTTTGTTGCTGTAGTACATTGCATGTTGATTTATGGTGTGCTCACTGCCTTTGATGTTTACTGTGGTGAAGCCAGATTTGATAGTTTGCAGTTAGGTTTACAGTATACTCTAAGGCTTAAAAAGATTACTTCATGAAGGATTGCTTATCCACTAGGTATTGAAGATATATATATATCCTTTGGGTATTGACTCCTTCCCAGCTGATTTGTTCTCCCATGATTATTATTTGTTAATAAACATTTATATAGCCCTTGGTTTTAAGTTTACTTTCAATAGGCTTATTTTCAGTTCAGAAAGTATGGTCAGTATTGGCTTCAATTTTTTTTTTTTTTTTAAAGATTTTATTTATTTATTTGACAGAGAGAGACCAGCGAGAGAGGGAACACAAGCAGGGGGAGAGGGAGAAGCAGGCTCCCCGCAGAGCAGGGAGCCCGATGCGGGGCTCAATCCCAGGACCCTGGGATCATGACCTGAGCCGAAGGCAGACACTTAACGACTGAGCCACCCAGGCACCCCAGTATTGGCTTCAATTTAAGCATAAGATAAAATTAAATGGTTTTTAAGTACTACCCAGAGAGGTTGTAGTGATAACAAGATGTGTATTCTCAGCTCCAGATTGCTTGTTAGTGCTAATAGTAATCCTCTAGTCTAATTTGCTAGACTCTTATTTTTTCTACTGAGTCGTTTTGGATTAAAATGGACTCCTTTTGTCTTGCCTCCTACATTCCTTAAGAAAGAAGATATGAACAGTTTGTTCACTATATTTAGCTTTAAAATTTTAGGAAGCCAGAGTAAGCTGAAAGCATAGCTTTTTGTGGGACTGCTTTAGGTCCCAGAAACTATTTGAGTGACCTTTTAGTAAGTTAGTTACTGAGCTTTTAAAAAAGTTCCCATTTTTACATTATTATTTTTTATTTATCTTGTTATTTTATATAGTATATAATTACTTGTTTACAGTTTATAGTATTATATTTATATTATTTTTATTTATAAGTTATAAATATTTTATATTATTATTACATTATTACACATTAAAGAACATGTTGTAGATTAGGTCCCCCTGCAGCTGAAATATTGATGGGATACTAAATATACAATTCTTTTCTTATTTCTATTTGGGTGAACAAAACCCTCTTTTTTGCTACTTAGGTTGTAGAAACTTGCTACTTACTGCTTTTAAAACCACACTGTTCTGTTTTTCTTAGATTTATTTGATTGTACTCAATATTTTACTTCTTGGGTTTAAAGTTTTAATTTATCTCAGTAAAGATTTCTAATGCTCCCTTGGAGTAGAGGTGTTATGCATTTTGAAGGCTTGGGAATACACTCAACAGACCAATCCATTTCTTTCTTTCTTTCTTTCTTTCTTTTTTTTTTTGATTTATTTTATTTATTTTAGAGAGAGAGAGCACAGGGGGTGGGGGCAGAGGGAGAGGGAGAGAGAGTCTCAAGCAGATTCCGCACTGAGTACACAACCCAATATAGGGCTTGATCTCACGACCTCTAAAGACCATGACCTGACCCGAAACCAAGAATTGGACACTTAACCCACTGTACCACTCAGGTGCCTCCAGACCAATCGATTTCAATTGACTGTGTTAGAGATCAAGGGGATTATGGCTATCATTTATGGCCAGCGCCTTTTCCAGATAGCCCTGTGCCATTCCTCCGAGTGTGGCAGCCCTAGGGAGTCTGTGAACATCTAGGTAGATTGGTATTAGACCTGGTAAAATTTATAAAGAGAGGACACAATCAGACTTTGCTTTCTATTAATTAGGTGGTGTAAACAGTAATTATTTTTTCCTGGACTCTAGGAATGTTAGTATATGAGTATGTAAAGTTCTGTTGCCCAACACTCTGCTGCCCCAACTTTTTATTAAGCAAAATTCCTAATTTACAGCAAACGGGAAAGAACAGCAACCTAGATTCAGTAATTAATTCTTAGCATTTGCCATATTTACTTTATACACATTTTCCCATTTGAGCATCAAATTGGCTTTTTATTGTATAGTTGAAAGAAAATTAGGTTTGGTGTTATCAGTTAGGAGTTCTGATTTTCGCATTCTGCCAACAAAACATTTTGACTTCTGAGTCATAAAATGAAGCTGTTTTCTTTTGATATTAATGTTAATGATCATTCAAACATTAGACATACAATCAATCATTCGTACCTTTTAGGAACTTGGGAGACATAGCTAAAATGAAGAAATAGGATACTGATATTCATATTTAGCTCAGAAGATGTTGAGTTGTTGTCAAGAATCCCAGTGGCTTCATGTTGTGCCCCAGCAAGCTAATCACAGATACCCATCCTAGTCTCTCTCCCAAACTTTTCCATCATATATTACCTGGCAGTGGGGATGATATAGGATGAGAAAGATTGGAAAGAAACTAGCATTTATTGATTGGAGCTAGATGTATTATGTACATTAGCTCATTTAATAATAATAATGTCATTATAGATATTAGTATCCCCATTTTATAGCTAAGGAGATTGAGGTTCAGATAAGTAAAATTTTTGCCCAAAGTCACACAGTAGTAGTTAGTAGAAGGAGTATTTTTGAATTAAAAAAACAAATCTGTGTTATTTTCAGGTCATTGTGATGATAGTACATCAGGTACATTTTTTTAAAGATATTTATTTATTTGAGAGGGAGTGAGAGAGAGAGCACAAAGGGGGGGGAGGGGCAAAGGGAGAGGGAGAAGCAGCCACCCTCTGCTGAGCAGGGAGCCTAATGCGGACCTCGGGGTCATGACCTGAGCCAAAGGCAGACACTTAACCGACTGAGCCACCCAGGTGCCCCCATCAGGTATATTTGACTTAGGGATCTCAGGTGAAAAATGGTTCTTTTATCATTGGGTAAATTATTTAAGTCTCACATGATTGGCAGTCTGGTTGGGGACTTGTCGGTACTGCTTCTTAGAGGATAGTTGACAAAGGGCTTTGTTCCTTTGGGATTTCAGGGGGCTTGATAGTGCTAAGTGATAGTTAGGTTTTGTGCTTTTGCTCATCCTGGTAAAGAAACAATGGAAAATTACAAGGTAAACCAGCCTAAATACAGCTGAATTTCACCACATCAGCATTCTCAGAAGGGATGTGTCAACCGTGGCACCACAGCCAGAATCAGCCAGGCACAGCCCGTAAAAGAGCCTAAATCAGGAATTCAGTGGAGAGGTTGTGACTCATCTCAGGAGCCTGGAGAAAAAGCTCGTATGAAGATCTAAGGAGGAAACTCAAGCAAAAAAAGGTGGTCATAATTTCCTCAGGGTTCTGCCAGTAGTAAGAGTAGGAATCTGGGGAAGTTTTTATGTTCTTGAAGGATATATGCTGTTAAGAATCTCCATTTCTAGAACATTGCCAGTTGAAATGTTGATGTATGGTAGTTTGCTAGGCTCATACACAGGCTAAATGACTAGAATTCACATTCAACTTAATACCTATATTTGTACCAGATACTATTTTTGATAAGAGTAGTTAACATTTATTGAATTAAATTCTTTTTTTTTTTTTTTTAAGATTTTATATTTGACAGAGAAAGACATAGCAAGAGAGGGAACACAAACGGGGAGTGGTAGAGGGAGAAGCACGCTTCCTACGGAGCAGGGAGCCCTATGTGGGGCTTGATCCCAGGAGCCTGGGATCATGACCTGAGCCAAAGGCAGATGCTTAACGACTGAGCCACCCAGGCGCCCCAGTTAACATTTATTGAGTACTTACTTTGCACTAGGCCCTACTCTAGCAGTTGTACACATATTAACTCATATACTACAACAACCTTATGAGGTAAATGAGGAAACAAGCACAGAGAGGTTGAATAGTGCTGGGATCATGGCTAGGCAAGGGAACTGAAATTTGAACCTAGGGAGTCTGAATCTAGTGTCTCCGTTCTTGACTGCTGTGCTTTATCAAAACCATTATGCTGTATTAGGAAAATACTGTAAGGTAAGTTATCTCATCCCTTTCATGAATTATTTTTTTAACATCATGCTTGAATAGGAAACAAGTGAATATCAAGTATTAGAAAACTCTTTTAATCACGTCTCTTTTATCCAGCTCAGATGGCTTGATGGGTCTTCCATTTAGTCTTTTGAATTTGTAGTACCTTGTTACAGAAATTAAACCAGTACTCTCTTTCTGTGTCTTCTTGAAGTTTGTGTTATAATTAAAAGTAAATTAGTATCTTTAACTTTCCTTAAAACTATCTTTTAGAGAGAATATGAAAAAAGAGAAACCTGAAGATTGAGGCATATAGGCTTTAAAAAAAAAGATTTATTTATTTGAGAGGAAGAGAGAGTGAGAGAGAGGAGGAGCAGAGGGAGAGGGACAAACAGATTCTCTGCACTGAGCGTGAAGCCTGATACAGGGCTTGATCCCACAACCCTGAGATCTTGACCTGAGCCGAAATCAAGAATCAGACACCAAACTGACTGAGCTACCCAGGCACCCCGAGGCATATAGACTTTTTAAAGATCTTTTGAGATTAATTCATGGTCAGTACTAGTTGAAAGGCCTACTTTCCAATATTATGTAATACATTTACGGTTGTCAGATAGTTGTTCTGATGTAGAGTTCTTTGTGAGGTTTCTTTGTGGACCAAATTGCTTCTCTAGTCTCTATAGCTGTTTTCTCTAAGTTCCTATAGTTCATTAAGCCACAAAATGTAGAATTTTAATAAAGGCTCAACTCAGTGTTGATGCTGTCCCCACTTCCACCTGTCATTGACTTAACTCAGGCCCTCATGTTTTACTTGGACAGTAGTTTCCTTAATGGTGTCTCTGTTTCATTCTTTTCAATTTTTTCAACAAGTATACACTCAACAAGGTCTATTGTGTGTGAGGTGCTGTGCTCAGCACTAAGGGTGTCAGCAATAAACAAGACAAACACGGTCTTGCCCTAGCAGAGTGTGTAGTCCACTGGTCTGTTCATTTTCCATACCATTGCCATAAGCTTTTTCCAAAATCCACATCACATCTTTGCCTACTGTAGGCTCTTCATAGTCAAGTTGTGGCATTCAAAGGACTTTTCCAATGAAGCCATCTTTGATTTCTCCTTGGAAACAGAAATAATTATTGTTTTTATCCTGGTTTCCCTAATACTTTATAAAAATCTTCATCAGAGTATTAATTATACTGTATTATAGTTGTTTGTATGGTTGTTTGTATCTGATAGTTTGTGAGTTTCTTAAAATTAGGGATAATAGTTTATTGATTATTATTTTATCTGCAGTCTTATATAGGGTTTGGAATGTAAGTACTCCATGAATGATTGAATTATGGTATAATCTTAGTACTTGCTGTCATATCATGTGTGTTATGTTTTGTTTCTCCAACTACTAGGTTACAAACTGTCACATAATTTTGCGTTCCTTCTGACATCCAGGCTGGTGCAGAGTCCATAATATATCCTTAGATGAATATTTACTGATTATTGTTCTTTCAGTACCTTCTGCATACTAGCTCTATTATTTAGAAAAACATTTCTTGGTCTGTTGTTTTGCAGAATGTCTTTATTTATAGAAAAAACCCAAATATTTTATTTAAAGGGTCTTATTTAGTTTCATGCCTACCCTAAACAACTATTTATCTTATTGATATGGTGATTTATAAGGTGGATCTTGCTTCTGTTTGCCTACTAGAATACTTACAGCTAAATTTGTGGCTTATTTAAAAAAAAATACGATTTCTTGATATATGCATCGTATGTACCCTCTTCACGTATGGTCTTAGGTTGCTGTCCTTTGTACTGATTGCTCTCCTATATTTATTTAATGTTAAAATCGTTTCATACAAATGATGAGCCCCACGTCCTGCTCTGTGCTCAGCATGGAGTCGGCTTGAGATTCTCTCTCTCCCTCCCTCTGCCCCTCCCACTTGTGCTCTCTCTCAAATAAATAAATAAATCTTAAAAGAATCCTTAAATTAACAAATGGTGGAGAAACCAGCAGTACTTTCATTGAACCCCTTCTTAAGACATAGTACTTAACACAAAATATCTGTCCTGTGGCAATTGAATTTGTTAATGTAGAAAACACTAAAGAAGGTTAGACAGAAGGGCTTTGGGAGCTGATGAGAGACATAGGCTTTGGAGACTCAGGGAATGCTTCTGGAGAAGGTGATATTTGAACCGAATCTTTCGAGATGGCTAGGATTTGGATTTGTAGAGAAAGGAAAGATTGGGCATTCTAGTGGGCAGAAACAACAAATGATTAAGCAAATATACTTTGTGATATTCATTAGGATTATCTACCCAATATTTCTCTTTCTCCTCCCAGGCATTTGTTCTGATTACATGTCCTTGCCCCTTGGGAGTTAGGTGTGGCCATGTGAGTTGCTTTGACCAATGATATGTGAGCTGAAGTGGCATGAGTCATTTGAAACTATAGGTTTTAAAGAGTCCATGCATTCACTATCCTTTCTTTGCCACAGTGACCTGCGGTGGTCTGATTGGCATGTGGGCCAAAGATGGTCTGTTGTCTGTATTTGTAAATAAAATTTTATTGGAACATAGCCATAGTCATTTCTTTCTTTCTTTCTCTTTCTTTCTTTCATTCTTTCTTTCTTTCTTTCTTTCTTTCTTTCTTTCTTTCTTTCTTTCTTTCTTTCTTTCTTTCTTTCTTTCTTTCTTTCTTTCTTTCTTTCTTTCTCTTTCTTCCTTCCTTCCTTTCTTTCTTTCTTTTGTTCTTTCTTTCTTTCTTTCTTTCTTTCTTTCTTTCTTTCTTTCAGATTTTGTTTTTTAATTTGTTTTAAATTAAAAAAATTTTTTTAAGAAAATCTCTACAACCAGTGTGGGGCTTGAACTCACAACACTGAGATCAAGAGTCACATGCTCTACCAACTGAACTAGCCAGGTGCCCTGAAAGATTTTTTAAAGTAGTCTCTACACCCAACATGGCACTCAGATTCAAAGCCCGGAGTGTGTTTTTTTTTTTTTAAGATTTTACTTATTTATTTGACAGAGAGACACAGCGAGAGAGGGAACACAAGCAGGGGGAGCGGGAGAGGGAGAAGCAGGCTTCCCGCAGAGCAGGGAGCCCGATGCGGGGCTCGATCCCAGGACCCCGGGATCATGACCTGAGCCGAAGGCAGACGCTTAACGACTGAGCCACCCAGGCGCCCCTAAAACCCGGAGTTTTAAGAGTCGCATGTTCTACCAACCGAGCTAGCCAGAGGGCCCGTGCCATCGTCATTTCTTTATCTATTTTCTGTTGCTGCTTTTGTACTTTAACAGCTAAGTTGAATAGTTGTGATAGAGACTATATGTCTCACAAAGCTGAAAATAGTTTCTGTGGCCATTTGCAGAAAAATTTTGCCGACAGCTGCTCTAATGTTGGCAGCCTCTTAGAGTGAGGACATTGTAGAGTACAGCCTCCTATTGACCCACAGTGGACATACACCATCAGCAAGCAGTAAAGTTTTGTTGTTTTAAGCCACTGATGTTTTGGGGTTATTTGATAGGGTAGCTTCATGCAGCCCATCCTGGCAATCAGGTTGTTTATAGGAAAAGAAGTTCAGTTTGCTTGGAGAGGAAGAAACCTGATGGAGAGGAGTCTTCTGAGGAAAATATGGATGGGAATGTTCAGGTAGTGTTGTGAAAGTACTAGACTGTTAGGCTCAGGTGTTTCGATTTTATTTAGAATCCTCAGTAGAGAATCAGGATTTGGGACTTCTTTCAAGGGACAGAAGAATAGTAGGTAGGAACTTCCCGGTAAAAAGATTAATCTGCCAATAATTATAGAAGGACTAGGAGCAGTAATTGAGTCAGGACTTTGATTTCTGTAAAACAAAGCAAAAGTCCTTGAAAACCTGACTGATAGTAATTTGATTGGAGCCTTTTTTTTTTTTTTTTAAAGTGGTAATCACTCAGATTTCTTGCCCTGTTTAATGCTTAGTAGCAACCTCAGATTTTCGGTGATTTCAGCAGTTACACAGGTGAGGAAACATCATTGTCAAGAGAGTTGTGAGAGCTGAGGGCCACTTCCTTCTTCCCTCCCTTCCTTCCTTCCTTTGAGTTTCTGTTTTTTAAATAAAGTAAATATATCAAGTACTTCCATCAACTCAATGAAATTTGGTGTCAGATAGCCTAAAGTAGTTTAAAGTGAAAAACAGTCAGACTTAGGTTTTACTCCATCTTCTGTTACTTAATCTGCTATGTATGTGCTAACGGAAACTTCTTGTCAGTTTGCGAACTAAGAGTATATAGCTGCTCCGTAGGGTTAAAATATAATATTTTACCATACTGAGTCCTTCAGGTTTCCTAAAGCAGTTTCATCCTGCATATGCTGTTCTGAAGATACATAGAAGGAAAAAAAATAGAATAACAACAATAATAAATGCTGTAGAAAATCCCTGTATAATCAGGTTATTTTGTAAAGTGGTAGAAGAACTTGCTCTTTTAATCTTGTTTTACTCTGGTGAAAGAAATGATTTTTTCAACTTGTTTTGATTATCTTGGAGTAGGGGCTTTTGGGAATCTTGAAAATTCAGTATATTGCAGGCATGTTTTTGTTGCTTATTAAGCTACTAATTATTTTTCTCCTGGGGTTTATATTTTCATAATACAACCTACTATGTATAGACTATTTTTTTTTTTTAAAGATTTTATTTATTTATTTGACAGAGAGAATGAGAGAGAGAGCACATGAGAGGGGGGAGGGTCAGAGGGAGAAGCAGGCTCCCCGCCAAGCAGGGAGCCCGATGCGGGACTTGATCCAGGGACTCCAGGATCATGACCTGAGCCGAAGGCAGTCGCTTAACCAACTGAGCCACCCAGGCGCCCCTGTATAGACTATTTTTAAAAAAGAAATAGTGTAGAAATATTTTTTGCCTTTTTTCTGGTTATGAAAATAATACATGTTTATATTGGTTGGGACTCTGGTTGTAAGTGACAGAAACTCAACATGAAGTAACTTCGGCAAAACCATGAGCAAGCATCTGAACACAGGGTGAAGCTGGTGTTAGGTTTAAGTCTGCAATATGGTAGTGTATTTTACACTTTTTTAAAAAGATTTATTTATTTGGGGGGAGGGGCAGAGGCAGATGGAAAGAGAGAATTTCAAGCAGACTCCCCACTGAGCAAGGAGCCTGATGAGGGGCTTGATCCCACGACCCTGCTGAAATCAAGAGCTGGACACTCAACTGACTGAGGCACCCAAGTGCCCCAATGTGTTTTATATTTTTAAAATATTTTTTCTGTGTAGCTGAAAAATACATATATGTAAATATGCAATAAAATTTTGTGTGTATATATAATGTGTATTTATAATGTTATATAATATGTGTATTTTAGGTAGGGGCAGCAAGCTATAATATGTACATTTTATATATATATGTATATATATATATATATATACACACACACACACACATACACAGACATTTTTATGGGCAGATACAGAAATAGATGAGTGTGGGATTCTGTGTCAGTGTACTTACACCTTAGTCACAGCTCTGTGACTTGGCTAACATTTGTGGCTCAGTTTCTTTGTATGTAAAATGAATACTGTTGCCCTATATTGTGGGATGGTTTCAGGTTAAGTAAGGTAATACATAAATACGGAACAGTCCTTTATAAGTAGTAAACATGTAATAAATATTATTATTGTTATTATTTTTTAAAGATTTTACTTTTTTATTATTTATTTTTTTAAAAGATTTTATTTTATTTATTTATTTGACAGAGAGAGACACAGCGAGAGAGGGAACACAAACAGGGGGAGTGGGAGAGGGAGAAGCAGGCTTCCCGCTGAGCAGGGAGCCTGATGTGGGGCTCGATCGCAGGACCATAGGATCATGACCTGAGCCGAAGGCAGACGCTTAATGACTGAGCCACCCAGGCGCCCCTAAAGATTTTACTTTTTTAGTAATCTCTACACCCAATATGGGGCTTGAATTTACAGTCCCGAGATCAAGAGTCGCATGCTCTACTGATTGAGCCAGCCAGGCACCCCTGAATATTATTACTATAAATACTGTAATGTTTATATTACACTATTTATGGACATATACACTGTATATATTTATTGTGTTAATATATGGACAGGTGTCATGGATTTTGTATCCTGCTTTTCTCACTAATCTGTTTTTTGAATTATGTTTTGAACTTCAGCACTTTTTTTAGAAACTGAGAAATTTTATTTAGAAAATAAACTTTGAGTTTGCAGGTGATCCTAACTTTCCTCTGAAACATGGCATTTTGGGAAAAACATTACTTGAGTATGATAGCTGTTAACTCAAAGATGTGATGTGTTCAGAAGAAAGGTGAGATGATTAAAGGCAGATCTTAGTCTTGATTTATAGTTTTTGGCTTGAATGTGTTGGTTAGTGCAATTAGCATATCCCTTTCCTGAGTTGAAAAGGTGACTGGCATAAACAGGCTAAAGATCAACAAGAGACCCTTTTTTAAAAAAATATTTTATTTATTTATTTTGACAGAGAGAGAGGGAACACAAGCAGAACACAAGCAGGGAGAGTGGGAGAGGAAGAAGCAGGCTTCCCGCTGAGCAAGGAGCTCGATGGGGGGCTCGATCCCAGGACCCTGGGATCATGACCTGAGCTGAAGGCAGACGCTCAACGACTGAGCCACCCAGGCGCCCCGAGAGACTCTTTATCAATATAAAAAATGACAGTGTTTTATCAATATAAAAAATGACAGTGTTTTTCATTATTAGTATGTTAATTCCTATTAACGCACTGAAGAGTTAATTCTGTTTCTATTGTAGATAGTACATTATTGTAGAAAAAGCAGTCTGCAGACTAGTGTTTGAGTACTAGTGTTTTGAACCTCTAAAGTAGAGATGACAATACTATTACTGTTATGCTGTTTATCTCATAATTATCATATCTTGGTGGATTGGCTGTTTTCATTATATAATGTCCTTTTCTTTCTTTTGCAACTATTTTTATTTTCAGGTTTATTTTGTCTAAATTTAACTCTTGGTTTGTCCTGTTAATCTTTTGGTTACTGTGTGCATGGAATGTTTCTGTTGTTTAGATTTCAACTTATTTGGATCTAAAATGAGTCTTTGGATCTAAAATGAATCTCTTTTAGACAATGTATAGACAATGTACATTTAGACAATGTACAATCATGTTTTTTCTGTTTTATTTTATTTTATGATTTTTTAAAGATTTATTTATTTCTTTGAGAGAGAGCGCAAATATGAGCGGGGGTAGGAGCAGAGGGAAAGGGAGAGAGAGAGAAGCAGATTCCCCGCTGAGCATGGAGCCCGACCTAGGGCTTGATCCCATGAAGCCAAGATCATGACCTGCGTCGAAACCAAGAGCCGGACGCTCAACTGACTGAGTGACCCAGGTCCTGTTTATTTTTTATTTTATTTTATTTTATTTTATTTTTTTTAAAGATTTTATTTATTTATTCATGAGAGACAGAGAGAGAGAGAGAGAGAGGCAGAGGGAGAAGCAGGCTCCCAAGGAGCAGGGAGCCCGATGTGGGACTCGATCCCAGGACCCTGGGATCATGACCTGAGCCGAAGGCAGACGCTTAACCATCTGAGCCACCCAGGCGCCCGGTCCTGTTTATTTTTAAATCCATTTCATCAATCTCTGCCTTTTAGTTTGAAAGATAAGTCCATTTTTATTTATTGTCATTATAGATAAGGAAGGATTTACTTTTGCCATTTTGCTGTTTGTTTTATATGTCTTATATTTTTTCTGTTCCTCAATCTCTCCATTATTCTTTTGTATTAGATAAGTATGTTCTAGTTTTAATACTTTGATTACATTCTCTTTTCTTTTACTATATATTTTATACTTATTTTCTTAGTGGTCACCCTTGGGGATTACAGTTAATATCTTAATTTATGGTATTCTACCAACTTGAATTCAATAGTATATAAAAACTTTTCTCCTACATAATTTCCTCCTGCCTCTCTGGTGTCATAAATTGCATCTTAATACATCATGTGTCCACCAAAACAGATTAGAGTTATCGTTTTGTACAGTTGTTTTTTAAATCAGATAGGAAAAAAGAGGAGTTACAAACCAAAAGTACATTAATACTGACTTTTATATTTACCCATGTAGTTAACCTTTACTGATGTTCTTTAATTCCTCATGTGCATTTGGGTTACTCTCTTTTCATTTCAGCCTGAAATACTCTTTTTAGTGTTTCTTGTAGGGCAGGTTTACCAATGATGGACTCTTCCAGTTTTTATTTAGCCAAGAACGTCTTTTTTTTTTTTTTTAAAGATTTTATTTATTTATTTATTTGAGAGAGAGAATGAGAGAGAGAGAGCATGGGGGGGGTAGGGTCAGAAGGAGAAGCCAACTCCCTGCTGAGCAGGGAGCCTGATGTGGGACTCGATCCCGGGACTCCAGGGTCATGACCTGAGCCGAAGGCAGTTGCCCAACCAACTGAGCCACCCAGGTGCCCAAGCCAAGAATGTCTTAATGTCTCCTTAATTTTGAAGGATAATTTTGCCAGATAATTAATTCTTGGTTAACATTTTTCTCTTTTAGCACTTTGAATATGTCATCCCAGTACCTTCTGGCCTCTATGGTTTCTGATGAGAAATTGACTGTTAATCTTACTGAGACTTCCCAGTACATGACAAATCATGTTTCTTGCTACTTTCAAGATTATGCCTTTTGACAGTTTTATTTTAATGTGCTTTAATCTGGATCTCTTTTAAGTTTACCCTATTTGGAGTGTGTTGATCTTTTGAATGCATATTTTCATGTCTTTCATCAAGTTTTGGGAATTTTTATACATTATTTCTTCAAATAGTCTTTCTGTTCCTTTTTGTCTCTCCTTTCTTTCTGGGACTTTCATAATGTGTATGTTGGGATAAGTGTCTTAGCTGTTTTGTTTTTCTTTTTTCTTTCTGCTCCTTGGAATGTTTTTTCTTTCTGTGCCTCAGACTGGATAATTTCAGTTGATCTGTCATCAAGTTAGTTGATTATTTGTCTGCTTAAATCTGCTATTAAATCCATCTAGTAAATTTTTTATTTCAATTGCACTTTTCAACTCCAGAATTACCATTTTATTGTTTTGTAATTTTTATCTCTTTATTGACATTCTGTATTTGGTGAGACATTGTTCTCATGGTTCCTTTAGGTCTTTGTGGTTTCTTTTAGCTCTTTGAGAATATTTAAAATAGTTGATTGGAGTCTTTGGCTAGTAAATCCACGGTCTTAGTTTCTTTAGGGACAGTTTTTATTATTTACTTTTTTTTCCTGCATATGGTCCATACTTTATTGTTTCTTTGCATGCCTCATAATTTCTTGTTGAAAACCAGACAGTTTGAATGTCATCCATGTGATAACCCTTTCCATTGTTTGAATTTTCAGAACTAATTTTGTTAAGTCTGTATTATTTGTTGAGTGTGGCCACTGAAGCATCTGTTCCTTTATTTAGTGGTCAGCTAATCATTTGATGGAAATATTCTTAAACACTGAGATTTAGCTGTTTTTTATTGATTAATCATTCCCTTGGTCACGGGAAGCCTTTGATTAGTATCAGGAGTTCTGAGAGGGTTGATTCTGACCATTCTTTGAGAGCGAGAGAGCGAGAGAGAGAGAGCACACGCGCACACAAGCAGGGGGAGTGGCAGACAGAGGGAGAGGGAAAAGCAGGTTCCCCACTGAGCAGAGAGCCCAACACAGGGCTTGATCCCAGGACTCTGGGATCATGACCTGAGCTGAAGGCAGACGCTTAACTGACTGAGCCACCTAGGCGCCTGATTCTGACCATTCTTAGCAGCTTATTCATTACTTTTGTGGTGGGATGACTTTTGGAGTTTCTTACCCTGCCATTTTTGCCCCTGACTTTTGAGGAGCCACATTCATTTAATTCACTCAATAAATACTTATTGAGTTCCTGCTATGTTCCATACACTGCTTAGCTTGCTCATATGCAGCATCCAAAATACTGAGCTTCCTTCCTGTCAAAGCCTGAAGGCAAGATGGATAGGAAACTAACTAACACTTATTGGTGCTGGTGAGCACTATTATATAGTATCTGATTTTTGTTTTTATTCACAATTCTAATGATCAGAGAAGTTGGGCACCTTTCTTTTTCTTTTCTTTTAAAGATTATTTATTTATTTATTTATTTGAGAGAGAGAGAATGAGAGAGAGCACATGAGAGGGGGAGGGTCAGAGGGAGAAGCAGACTCCCTGCCGAGCAGGGAGCCCGATGTGGGACTCGATCCAGGGACTCCAGGATCATGACCTGAGCCGAAAGCAGTCGCTTAACCAACTGAGCCACCCAGGTGCCCCTTCCTTTCTTATGTATATTGACCAGTTTTATTTCTTCTGCTATCAGTTGGAACCTCATAAACTTTATCCAGGTTTTTCTACTGGGTTGTTTGCTTTTATTTACTGAATTGTAGGAATCTTTATATATCATGTATATTAACCTCTTATTGTATGTTTTATAAATACATTTCCTCATTTTGTTTTTTGACTTTTATACAGAACTTTAACATACTATTGTAGTAAAATCTACCAGTCTTTTTCCCTTGTGGCTTCTGAGTGTTAGGTCTTGCTTTAAAAGGGACTTTCTTACATCAAAATTATAAAAACAGTATTCTGAATTTTCTGTAGGTATATAGTATTGATTTTTTAAAATTGATATTTTTGTTAAGATCATTGTAGGTTCACAGTATCCTAAGAAATAACAGAAAGATCCCATGTACTCTTTAACCAGTTTCCTGCCAGTAGTAACATTCTGTAAAACAGTTGTACAATATTACAACTAAGATGTTGACATGATACAATTCACCAGTATTAGTCAGGTTTCTATGTCTAACATGAGGCCATCTGTGTATGTGTGTTTAGTTTTGTACAATTTTATCTCATGTAAGTTGGTATATTTAGCACCACAATCAATATACTGAACAGTTTCATCTCCATAAGGATCCCTTGAATTATGCTTTTATTATTACTTTCACCTCCCTGCTGCCCCACCCCACTCCTAGTAACCACTAATCTCTCTCCATTTTTGAAGTTTTGTTGTTTCAAAATTGTTATATAAATGGAATCATACAGTATGTGTTAGTTAACTTTTGGGATCAGACTCTTCTTTTCACTCAGTGTAATTCTCTGGAGATTCATCCAAGTAGTTCTGTGTATTAATAATTTATTCCTTTTTGTTGCTGAGTAGTATTCAATGATATATATAGTGTCACAGTTTAGCCACTCACTTGTTGGAAGGACATCTAGGCTGTTTCCAGTTTCTTAACTGTGCTACAATATGAAATATATGTGGTTCAATACGGAAATATATTAAGTTCTTTGTCTCTGGTTCCCGGCTCAGAGCTCCTAAAACTCTTGGAATTTCTTGAGTGATAGGAGCATCTTTTGTTATTCCTAACAAACCCCTTTCAACCATACCTCAGTTTATGCTGATTAAGTGACTCTTGGTGGGCCCTTAGATAGCTTTAGGATGGGGGCTGGTCACCAGAAAGATGTAGCTTTGATTAGAGGGTTAGAACTTTTAGTCCCATCCCCCAGCCCCTGGGGAGGGGAAAGAGGCTGGAGATAGAGTCCAATCACCAATGACCAGTGATTTGATCCCCTAAAGAAAGGATTTGGTGAGCTTCTGAGTCAAAGAACACATCAAAATGCTTGGGAAGGTGACATGCCTGGAGAGGGCATGAAAGCTCCCTACACCCTTTTTTCCCACGTCTGCTTTATAGATCTCTTTCATTTGGCTGTTCCTGAGGTGTATCCTTTATAATAAACCAGTAGTGGTAAGTGCTCTCCTGAGTTCTGTGAGTTGTTGTAGTGATTTATTAAACCTGACGGTAGGTTTAACAACTACAGTTTGTAGTTGTTCAGGCAGAAATGTGAGTACCTTGGGTTACCATATGTGTGGCTGGTGTCTGAAGTGGGGGCATTCTTATGGAACTAAGCCCTCAACTTGTGGGGTCTGACATTTATCCCAGTAGTTAGTGTCAGAATTGAATTGTCAGACAACCCCTTGGTGTCAGAGAATCAGAGGATTGATGTTGGTAAGGACAGCGCATACTTGCTGTCAAGAGGAGAAAGAACCTTTCCTTGAGTATTACGGATAAAGCTTCTGTGAACATTTGCATACAGATTTTTCTGTTTGTTTTTTTTTTTGTCAATGTAAGTGGTCATTTTTCTGGAATAAATACCCAGGAGTGCAGTTGTTGGATTTTATGATAAGTGTATGTTTAGTTTTTTAGGAAACTACTAGACTGTTTTTCCTGAGTGGCTGTAGTGTTTTATCCATTCCCACCAGTAATGCATGAGAGATCCAGTTTAACCAGTATTTGGAGATTTAGAGTTGCCACTATTTTTTTTTAGCCATTCTGATGTGCACTGATACTGTAATATTGTTTACCATGATTAGATTTTAAGTCCCTCTTTATTATTGTGTTCTGTAGCATGACCGATTTATTATTTGCACTATTTGTGTGGGATTTACTTTATATTTTCATAGATGTGGCCTGTTGCCCTTCTAAAGATTGCCAGTACTTAGAAACTTTGCTTATGAGACTGGGTGTTGATATTAACAAATGTAAGTTTTTGATATTGTATAGTGAAATATGTCAACATTTGGAAGACTTACAAAACCCAGTGAACCAGTATTTTTCAGATGACCAATGCCTGATGTTATGAAATCATATATGGGTAAAAGATTCATTCAGAGTGTAAGACCAATGGATTCTGTTCTGAAACTCACAAAGTTTTGAGGTTGTATCATAAATCTGTGTGTGTGTGTGTGTGTGTGTATACACACTGGAAAACCTTTAAAAATACATTGTAGTTTTTCCAACTGCATATATGTAAGAGTTTTCTTCATATCCTGCAACCAAAACCCTACATTGCAATGAATTAAATGCAGAAGTGGTTATAGAATCCAGATGTCTTCTGTTAAGCTAGACATTGAAGAGATTTACATGAATATAAAATAAACTTTTATATTTTTTGTTTTGGAATATATAATTATTTCTCATAAAATATATTCTTTAACATGTATAATTGGTTGTTAATTTTAAATGCATTAATATTTTGTACTTTCTGTTTTAATTTCTAATTCAGCATATATATACATATATATGTATAATCCATATAAACAGAAGTTCTTTAGGGTCCTCAATTGTTAATAATGTAAAGGGGTTCTGTGTCTGAAAAGTTTGAGAACTGCTGGTTTAGATGAAAGGAAACTGAAGAGATGTAACAACTGAATCTAATACATGATCATGGATTGGACACCCTCCAGAAAGAAATGAAAATGCTCTAAAGAACATTATTGGGACAGTTGACAAAATTGGAATATGCACTGTGGCATAGCTTATAATTGTATCAATGTAAATGTCTTGAATTTGATAACTGATACAGTTCTCGGTAAGAGAAGAAATACACATTGCAGTTTTAAGGGCACAAAGTATGCAATGTATTCTCAAATGACTTAGAAAAACAAAAATACGTGTGTAGAATGATAAAACAAATGTGGCAAACTTACAAATTGGTGAATTCTGCATAAAGGCTATACAGGAATTCTCTGTATTATCCATGCAGTGTGAAATTATTTAAAAATAAAACTTAAAAAATTATTCAGTAATATAATGAATCTCTTAGAAGCAGATTTTACAGGTTAATTGGTAAGTGTTTTATTGTGCTAGAGAATGACTAAAATATTTTGAGCAATTGGTACTATAGCTATGTAAGTACTTTGAAGTTTTTAACCACTTTTCAGGGAACTCTTTGTACTCTGCTGCCCCCTAGTGACTTTTATGCTCATCAGCAATTTACTCTGCAAGTAAAATAACTTGGGAATTTATTGTAGTCACTTACCGATAACTTAGTATTAAGTAAAAGAAGTGGGGTTTGTTTGTTTGTTTTGTTTTGTTTTGTGTGCAGGGGGCAGGGAGGAAGATACTACTGTGAAGCAATATCTCATGGTCTTTTTTTCTTTGAATTAAAAAAGGAATTGTAGGGGCGCCTGGGTGGCTCAGTCGGTAAGCGTCTGCCTTCGGCTCAGGTCATGATCCCAGGGTCCTGGGATCAAGCCCCGCATCGGGCTCCCTGCTCCGCGGGAAGCCTGCTTCTTCCTCTCCCACTCCCCCTGCTTGTGTTCCCTCTCTTGCTGTGTCTCTCTCTGTCACATAAATAAATAAAATCTTAAAAAAAAAAAAGGAATTGTATTTTGGGGGGCACCTGGGAGGCTCAGTTGGTTGAGCGGCTGCCTTCGGCTCAGGTCGTGATCCTGCAGTCCTGGGATCGAGAGCAGGGAGTCTGCTTCTCCCTCTGCCCCTCACCCCGCTCATGCTGTCTCTCTCTCTCTGTCAGATAAATAAAATCTTAAAAAAGAAATTGTATTTTTGTTCTTGTGGTTCCTTTGTATTGTATCCTCAATCCCTTCTTTTTTCACTCTCTCTGTTTTTAAGATAGTATTTATTGGTTCCTCATTTGACAGAAACAGTAAAGCTCACTGTATTTTATTCCTCTTTCTCTTTTCTTTTACCACTAAATATTAGTCAATAATTTATTGTAGTGTTTTACTTTGTAGCCTGGTATGCTTAGAATTCTGCTAGGTTATAATCTCTCCTTTGCAGTTCAAAAATCCAAAGGCCCAGAAAACCACTTGTTATCAAACTTGTCTAAATTCATTTGGCAACAAAACCTGACAGGTGTTGACCTGAGATAGTGATAGTCTTTGTATTTAACCTTTGTGTAAATATTCCTACATTTTGCTGCAGAAATACTAATGTGATAGATTAGAGAATGCTTCTTAAGACCTCACTGGTATGTTATAAAATGCAGAATATTTACTTTTTAAAATCTGCAAAATTCTGAATTATGAGACATTGCTATTGCAGGGATTTTTACGTTAGGGATTGTAGACCTGTACCTGATTTCCTTAGCTTTGACTCCCAGTTATTAGGTATGAAGCAGTCTACCAGCTTATGCTACTTTCTATCTTTTCTTTTTTGTTTTTATTAGTTGTACAATTTTTTTTTTTTAAGATTCTAGTTATTTATTTGAGAGAGAGAGGCAGAGAGAGCACGAGCAAGTGCAGGGAGGATGGGCAGAGGGAGAGGGGGGGAGAGTCTTAAGCAGACTCTGCTGAGGGCTGAGCCTGGTGTGGGGCTTCATCTCAAGACCCTGACTGAGATCATGACCTGAGCTGAAATGAAGAGTTGGTCGCTTAACTGACTGCACCACCCAGGCGCCCCTATTAGTTGTATAATTTTTACATACTGTTTTGTCACTTTAATCTGATCTTGTTTTTGTCTTAGAGTTGCAGTTTATATGTTCATCCAGTACTGCCAGCCTTTCTGGTTGAAGTTTCTCCTGTCATTTAGTTTGGTTGGAGTTCCTTTTCTAGTAGTTGTCTTAACGAGGATTTGTGTGAACAAATTTTTCAGTTAATCGTATATTCAAAATGGCTGCTCTGTATGTAGACTTTATACTCAAAAGAGAGCTTGGCTGAGCTGAAAAATCTTGGAGTTTCTTTTCTAGATAATAGAAATTTTTTTTCCTGTTCATTGGTTATTCTTTTTTTAATTGTTAGGAATTACTCTAAGGATTACAATGTGCATCTTTGACTCATAGAGTGTAATATAATTATTACTTTGATTACTTCCTTGACACTGCTAGGACCATAGAACACTTTGTTTTCACTTATTCTCTCCTACCTCTTAAGCTGTTGCAGTCATGAATTTTAATTTTACATGTCACTTAGTGCCCATAAGACATTATCCTTATTATTTTGTAGAGTCAGCATTCATTAAAGTTGACCCTTTTTGGTTGATTTTCATTTCTTCCACCATTTTGTGCTCCATTCTGAGATTACTTTGTTTTTGCGTGAAGAACTCTCTTTAACATTTCTTATAGTGCAAGCTTACTACTGACATTTTTCATGTTTTTGCTTGTTTGTATAAAAAATGTCTTTATTTTACCTTAATTCTTTTGAAATTATGGTAAAACAGATGTAACAAAATTTACCATTTTAACCATTTTCAAGTGTACAGTTTAGTGGCATTCAGTGTCTTCACATTGTTGTACAGCCATCATCATCATCCATCTCCAGAACTTTCCTAATGTTCCCAGACCGTACCCGTTAAACAAGGACTCCCCAGTCCTCCCTCCCCCTGCCCCTGGCAGCTACCATTCTACTTTCTGTCTCTATGAATCTGACAGCATTTGTTCTTTTGTGACTGGTTTACTTCACGTAGCATCATGTCTTCAGGGTTCACCCATGTTGTAGCATGTGCCAGAATTTCCTTCCTTTTTAAGGCTGAATGTTATTTTATCATATGTGTACCTCATTTTGCTTATCCGTTCATCTGTCAGTGAAGACTTGGATTGCTTCTTCCTTTTGGCTCTTGTGAATAATGCTACTAATGAACATAGTTGTAGAAATATTTCTTTGAGTCCCTGCTTTCAGTTGTATACCCACAAGTGGAATTGTTGGATCACATGGTAATTTCATTTTTAATTTTTTGAGGAACTGCCAAGGTATCATTCAGTTGTTGTTTGACAGATTTTTTTTTTCTGTTTAAAAGTCAGCTCTTAATATTATTGTCGTTCCTTTAATATTTTCTCCTTTGTTTTTGGTTTTCTGCAATCTTACTATGATGTGTTGAGGTATAGTTTTCTTTGTATTCATCGTGCTCGGGGTTTGTGGGGCTTGAAACTATGGAGTGATGTCTTTCATTAGTTTTGGGAAATAATTGACTATGGTGTCTTCAGATATTGTTTCTTCCCTGTTACAGAAAGGCTAAACTCCTTTCATGGGAGTCACAAATTCAAAAGTATTTTTGTAATATCACTAAGATGTTATTTGCTTCTTTTACTCACATTTCTGCAGGGGAATATGATGTAGTATCCCAGAGGCTACATGATATATGAAGATAACATTGTTTTAATGGTTGATGTGATACTGTTTATGTATTCTTGTGGTTAAATTCTTTTTTCGTTTTGGGGTGCCTGGGTGGCTCATTCGGTTAAGCATCAGGTTGTGATCTCAGGGTCCTCAGGGATAGAGCTCCCATTCGGACTCCATGCTCAGTGGGAGTCTCCTTGTCTCTCTCTCCCTTACCCCACTTGTGCTTTCTCTGTCTCTCTCAAATAAATAAAATCCGTAAAAAAAGTCTTTTTTAGTTTTAATTTTTAATGTGACAAATGTTGATAAATATAACCACATATACAAAAGTTCTCGGGGCCCTTAGTATTTTTTTTAAAGTATGAAAATATCCTTAGGTGAAAAAGTTTGAGAACTTCTGGGGTGAGCCTTTTACAAACTGTGTGCCATATGCTTTATGTTTCTTACAGTCTTCCATATTTTACATCCTTTTATTTTCCTTTTCATGCTTCAATCTGGATCTTTTCTATTGATTTATCTTCATTTATCCTCTCTTGCTGATAAACCACCAAGTTCTTAATTTTAAAAACCATAGTTTTTAACTTCTGAGTTTTTTTCCTCAATTCTTAAATAATACAGATTTTAAGGCTCTGGTGAAATTTTCTATCTTTTCATCAATTTTGTTAATCTTTTCCCTTTTTTTCTTGTTATTAATCATAACCATTTTAAAGTCCTTTCATGATAATGTCAATATCTGGATCATCAGTGGATCTTGACTTTCAGTCATGTGATCCTCTCTTTTAGCATGCCTGGTGATTTTGGACTGAATGGGGATGAAAAATTTTGGAGGTTCTGGATAACCTTTTCTTCTCTAAGAAGAGATTTACTCCTCCCTCTTTGTTTGTAAGGCAGGTAGAGTGTCAGTGATCTTAGTCCAGTCAGAGCTTGCTAAATCCAGGGTTGGGCTTTGGTAAGGCTGTCTCTGGTTCAGTACTGCCTTATGATATCACATCACAAAGAACCGTGGGGTGATGATTAGGGCCCCTTCTTTCAGGTGGATACTGATCGAATCTTTATTTCCTCCATATCTCAAAACTACCTAACACTCTGTCCTGTGTTTTCTTGTCTTCTTAGCCTTTTGCCCTGTGTAGCTTAAGAATTCAGTAAGTGTGCTCAGGGAAGCACAGAATAGTGTTGTATTCTTCCCATTTTTCCTCTCCAGGATCTTTACCTCTTACGTCTCTAATTTATGTCACTTCAGCTCCACAAAAACTGTCAAAAACTGATTACTGTACCTCTTAGTCATAGCCTTCTGTTCAGTTTCTTTACTGGAAACTTAGCTTCTTGTGCATAGACTTAGCAAATGCCTTGAGGGGAAGAAGTGACTAAAGAATGTTGGCTCAGCTCTTCTTACTTTTCCCCTGGTCTCCAGCATTTTGTTCCTTTAATTTCTGATTACCTTGGTGGTATAAGTATACTGGGAAGAGAGGGAGAGAAATCGTATGGAATGAGATGAGTCTGATCTGATTCTAGCAGAAAGTAGATGATACATAAAACTGAAAAAGAGAAAGCAGCGGTATTATCATAGTTTTACAGATAGGGGCTTACCTTCAGAAAATTAAAACCAGAAACATTTAGGACAGTTTATTTTTTTTATTTTTATTTTTTAAAAAGATTTTATTTATTTGACAGAGAGTTAGCCAGAGCAAGAACACAAGCAGGGGGAGTGGGAGAGGGAGAAGCTGACTCCCTGCTGAGCAGGGAGCCCAATGCGCAACTTGATCCCGGGGATCATGACCTGAGCCGCAGGCAGACGCTCAATGGCTGAGCCACCCAGGCACCCCATTTAGGACAGTTTAAAGTGTTTGTTTTTTTTTTTTTTTTGAAAATTAGAATAGAAATCCAAGAAGCTTAAAGATCTTCAAGCAGGATAAACATAAGCAACAAACTACATCAAAGCACTTCACAAAGGAATGACAACAATAGCTGAAAAGATGGGAAGGGGGAAAATGGAGATATATTAACTAATTGAGTTAAAAAGAAAGCAGGAAAAGAGGAAACCATTTATTTTAATATAATTACCTATTTGACTTAAAATCTATTATCTTGCTGTTTATTTTTCATTTACCCCATTTTTTTGTCCCCCTTTTCTCTTTTCTTACTTTCTTTAACTGAATGAGATTAACCAAATACATTTTAGGATTCTGATGTACTGCATTATTGGCTTATTAGGTATACCTTTTGTTTTATTTATTTATTTTAGTGATTGCTATAGGGATTACAGTATGAATCTTTAATTTATCACAGTTGCTGTGGCCTGAAAATTTTGTGTCCCTTTAAAACTCAAATGTTAATATTCCTAACCCTCAATGTGATGGTATTAGGAGATGGAGCCTTTGGGAGGTAGTTAGATGAGGAAGATGGAGCCCTCATGAATGGGATTTATGCCCCTATAAAAAGAGACATGAGAGCTTGGTCTTTGTCTCCGCTCTCTGCAGTGTGAGGAGACAATGAGAAGAGGCTGTCTTCTGATAAACCAGGAAGCGAGCCCTTACCCAACCCTAGATTTGCCAGTGTCTTGATCTTGGGCTTCTTAGTTTCCTGAACTGTGAGAAATAAATGTTGTTTGAGCCATCCAGTCCATGGGCACCTGGGTGGCTCAGTCGGTTAAGCAACTGCCTTCAGCTCAGGTCATGATCCTGGAGTCCCAAGATCAAGTTCCACATCGGGCTCCCTTCTCAGCGGGGAGTCAGCTTCTCCCTCTGGCTCTCCCCACTCTCGTGCTCTCTCTCGCTCTCATTCTCTCTCTCTCAAATAAATAAATAAAATTAAAAAAAAAAGCCATCTAGTCCATGATAACTTGTTATAGCAGCCTGATTTGATTAGCCAACAGTCTACCTTCAAATGATACCATGCTTCTTCATGTGTAACATAAGATCCTTTCAACAGTGTTTTTTTGTTTCCCCCAATGATCTTCAGTTACTGTTAACATATATTTTACTTCTATATATGTTACAAATTCTACAATTCATTGCTAATTATTTTGGTTTAAATATTGTATGGTTTAAAGAAAATTAAAAAACGATAAAAATTTTTACATTTTTATATTTACTGTTTCCTGTGCTCTTTGTTCCTTTGTGTAGATCCATATTTTGACCTGATTTCATTTTCTTTTGGCTTCAAGAGCTTCCTTTAATATTTCTTGTAGTGCAGGTCTGCTGGCAACAAATTCTCTAAGATTTTGTCTGAAAAAAAAATCTTTATTTGTCCTTAGATTTTGAATATGTTTGCTGCATAGAGAATTCAAGGTCTTAGGTTTCTCCTTTGGCACTTTAAGAATATCTTTCCACTGTCTGCTTGCTTACATAATTTGGATGACAAGTCTGTAGTAATTTTATTTTGTTTCTTTGTGTGTAATGTGCTCTGTTTTCCTCCTCTGTTTGCTTTTTTTTTTTTTTAAGATTTTATTTATTTATTTGACAGAGAGAGAGCAGGAGAGCTCAAGCAGTGGGAGCGGCAGAGGGCGAGGGAGAAGCAGACCCCCTGCCTAGTGGGGAGCCCAGTGCGGGGCTTGATCCCAGGACCCTGGGATCATGACCTGAGCCGAAGGCAGTTGCTTAATCAACTGAGCCACCCAGGCGCCCCTCCTCTGTTTGCTTTTAAGGCTTCTTTTTCGCCCTTTACTACTGATTTTCAGCAACTCCAAGAATCTTTTTCTGACTAGTCCAGTTCGACACTGAACATTATTTTACATTACTATAATGCAAAGTCTGCAGATTTAAGTGTACAGATTTAACCTTTATATTAATTTCTGTACAGGTTTATAATTGCCTTTAATTGTGTTTCCTTCTGTCTTTCCTTACTAATTACAGTATGAGCTCTCTCAAGTAAACATTCTTGTCTTTTTCTTTTTAGTAAATTCTCACTAAATATTTATTAAAAGAACCTATGATGGAAAAATGTCTAACCTACATAATATAGCAATGGTTTCTATTTGACTTGCTGTGGTCATTTTATTTTATTATTTAATAGTCAAGTTTCTCCTGCCTTTTAAAAGTTTATTTCTTGGGGCGCCTGGGTGGCTCAGTTGTTAAGCGTCTGCTTTGGCTCAGGTCATGATCCCAGGGTCCTGGGATCGAGCCCTACATTGGGGCTCCCTGCTCAGTGGGAAGCCTGCTTCCCCCTCTCCCACTCCCCCTGCTTGTGTTCCCTCTCTAGCTGTGTCTCTCTCTGTCAAATAAATAAATAAAATCTTTAAAAAAAAAAAAAAGAAATTGTAGGCTCCAGACCAGATTGATTGTTAATAAATAATTGATAATAGATGAATGGTGAAAATATGCACTAGACCTCAGGCAAATGGCTAACAAATTTTAATTGTAGGATCAAACTTCAAAGGAAGGCAATTTACTTTCCCCACAGTTATTCATTATAATTCCTTAATTCCTTTTATTGAACCAATCTTGTAGTTTTATTAACCTCTCTTTTCAGAAACATGTTTCTTAACACATTAAGCTAGTTTTTCCCCAACCTTTATTTTATGCTTTGAATTTTGGTATCACTCATTCTGTTAAATTTTATTTTGATTGCTTTAGGGCCATTTTCCAAATAAATCTACATAGATCAAGGTTGTTTCAGATTTTATTTTTATCTTTCAGGGTATTAAAAATCATTGTATCATTTATGTAGTTGAACATATATTTGATTTCATGGTCTAGTTATAAAGTAAAATTATTGACTAAAGTAGACACTAAGATGACTTAATATAGAGACAGTTAATGACAAGTGAGAGCTTAATCAAAGACCATGACCATCACTAAACTAACCCTGTTTTGGAACACAGAAGGCTAGTTGTGATATGCCAGGGCAGTGTTTTGGAAGTATGAACCAGATCATTGATTCTGGATGCTAACATTTGAAAATGATTTCTTGAGGGAGAATATGTGACCTTGGAATTATGAATTCTCTTAGAATTTCTTTTCAAGGGAAGATGCATATGGGGGGGTAAACAAAATATTTTGTTTATAATTTGCTGTTAAGATGATTTATTACAGTTTAATATTAAACAGCTCAGAAGGCCTAAAATTTATCTCACTTGGTGTTCTAATTGGTGTTTCTCTCTGACACATGGTGTGAATCAACTGTCCTTCCAACTTGAAAGAGCAGAGAGCTCTCTGACGCAACTCCTTTGTTCTGGGGCATTGTTTCCACTGTGCCTTCAAAAGGGAGGGACATAAAAAGCTTTGGCTCATGACAAGTTCTCTCCAAGTTGCACGCAGTTGGGGGGCTGAATGTTGGCTAAAGGAAGTGGTGTTGGGGACTTCTTCTATAACCTGCACTTTTTTTTTTTTTTAAAGACTGAACATTAACTTTTTCAAGCTTTCTACCTGACTCGATGTGATTAATGGTCTCTCCCTCCCCCTTAAAATGGAACCAGGAAATCTCACAGTTTTATATGTTGGTGTTTTCTAGGGCTCTCCTGTGTCTTAGATCTTAGAGTTGCTTAGGTTTCTGCCCTTCTCCATAGTAGAGTTTTCTTTTATGAAAATATTTATGTACCCACATAACAAAGGGAAACATGGAAATGGAAGGTTGAATGACAAAATCATTGTCTCGAAAGATCCCAGAAGACTGGGAAAGTAGACTATAATTGTAACAGATAGTAAGTTGTAGATTTAGGATATCAACTGAGTGACTATAGCAATATATAAAAGCAAATTAAAAGATTTTATGTGACTTTAAGCTCAATATGCGGCATGATATAACAGCCAGAACTGCTAAAGCATTGCTGTTAGACTATTTTAATAGAAGGTAAGTAAAAAAAGTAAAAGGAGATGTGTCTTTTTTTTTTGCTAGCTTGACCATGCTTGATTTTAAAATCGCTAATATATATAGCATGCTTTCTGTGTGCTAGTCCTTGTTTTGAATGCTTTACTTCTATTATGCCATTTAATCTTCACATAACAACTATGAAGTGGTTGCTATTATTATTTGCATTTTACAGATGTGGAAATTTAAATATAGAGAAGCTTAATAACTTGCCCAAGGTCACACAATTAGTTAAGTAGCAGAACCAAACTTGAATCCAGGAAGTCTTGGCTTTGAAGCCTGTGCTCTTGACCATTGTCCCATACTGCCTGTTTTATTACACTTTAAGAAGAATGTTGACTACTGGAACGTGTCCAGAGGGTAAAAACCTGAATTGAAAGGCTGTTTATATGTAGAATAGTTGAATAATTTGAGATTGTTTAGTCTGGAGAAAGGAAGGGAGGGATCAAGGACTTGTTCTCAGTGGTCCTTTGAGGGCAAAAATAAGATAGATGGTGAAAATTATTTTATTTTTGTATAAGAACTTTGCAACAGCCACTGAAATGGTATCAGTTGCCTCACAATGAACTTTCTTTTACCACAGATGTTTCAACAAAAGCTGGAGAAGTATGTGATTGAGATATCTAGAAAAAATTGAACTCGTGTCTGTGAATTTGTTGGATCATCCCTGAAATTCCCTTTTTCTATACATTTTTATATTAAAGAGAGATCTTTAAAATGGGCTAGCCTGTAATGTTCTTAAACAAATGCTTCTAAGAAAAAAGCACACAGCATTGATCCCTAATAGCAACATGGCCCTCATAGTGTGAGAGGAAGGGCGTGTCCTGATGTATTTTTGTCTAAAACGTGAAGGTTATTTTGTAAATAGCCTTATGATATTAGTAGGGAGTTCTTTGAATGTCATGTTAGTGGAATAGGAAACAACAGAAAATGGCCTACTTTTCCCGTTTACAAATCAAATTACTTAGTAATACATCAGAGGTTCCATAATAACCATTGAGTCTCCCCTATTCCCCTCCCATTTGAAGGCTCGTGAAGGATCATTAATTGGTTGGCCTCATAGTTGCAATAGAAGGGCCCTAGGAAACTGTTGTATCAATTTTCAATTTGAGAATTTCAGGGGATCTAATATATTTATGTTTTAAATACATTTTGAGATTATGATCAATAAGAAGACAAGGTTAGAATATAGAAAAGCTACTGAATTTTAAAAATTCTGACCAGTGGTGATTGCTTCTTAGGTTTGTAGGGGATAGATTGTGAAATGAAATTTTCATTCTATTTTTTTTTTACATTTATTTGATTTTTGGATGATTATTAAACATTAGACCCCAAGTTACCCTGAAGTGGTTGTTTTTGTTTGTTTTTTATTTCAATTAACATTTTATTGAACATCTATCTATTATGAACTAGGTGCCATTGTAGACTTTAAAAAATGCATTTCCTTTTTTCAACGGTAAAAACAATACATGTTTATTTAAAGAAAATCTAAAGTTACAGAAAAGTAGAAAAAAAACCCCATCACAATTGCATTATCCAAACATTGCCATTTGTATTATTTTGGTGTATTTATGCTTCCCCTCCCACTTGTCCTCATCCTCTGTCTCATCGTCCTCATTCTCCCTCTCATCCATTTCCTTTCATCTTATCCTTGATGTAATTGTGGCCACCTGGGGAAGGTAAGTGTTTCTATGTACAGGCAGTGTCAGAAAGGTTCCTTCTTGTGTGAAATGATGGTAATGATTACTCAGTAGCATTATCTTTGAGCAGTCAGTGAATTAGTGTATGCAAAATGTTCAACAGAGAGCTTGGTATATATTTTTAAAATGCTTACTTTTACTATTATAGTTTTGAGCTGGATTTATCCTTTAATGTGTGGGTGATATCGGTATAGTAAGGTTTTCTAGATTCAATTGCTGGGTGGTCGAATGATTGGCCCCTAATTTCCTATGCTTTTCTTCTGAGTTGGTACTGTAAGTAACTTTCC
This sequence comes from Mirounga leonina, assembly GCF_011800145.1. NCBI lineage: Eukaryota > Metazoa > Chordata > Mammalia > Carnivora > Phocidae > Mirounga > Mirounga leonina. The sequence continues at coordinate 42,420,675 of NW_023270305.1, forward strand.
CCTGATGTTCTTGAGCCATCATTACAAACTCAGACATACACCTCAGACGTTTTTCAGAACCACGATTGGGTATAAATTGACTTAGCTGTCCCGTATGATATGTGGTGGGATTTCTCTACATACCCCTATGATAATCGTTTAATAGACCACTTAATCCAGGTTGAAATGATGAAAAATTGCTAAAGAACGGGGCATTTAGCATTGCCTTTGTTCAGCTCTCCATGACTGTACATTGCAGTGTCTAGTCTTGGTATGAGACTGATGTTTATTATTATGATACAGAGTTCTTGACTACTTTTATGTTTTCCCAAATACAAATCTTTAACAGACCGTACCCCACTCTCCCCCTTATAAAAAAGGACTTTGCCAACAAATTGTTTCTCTCCTTTGAGAGTTCGCTTGGTAATTTGGAGCATAGAACCATGATGTTTGGGAGTTATCTAACTGTTTCCATTGTTGTAGCCTGATTGTCCATGGTTTAATCATCAGTGGTTAAGAAGGAAAGCAAAAAATGGCTCCAGGCTGCACAGTACCATAAAAAATTTCCACCTGGAAGCAATTTTTTCTAAAAGCCCTTTGGGATTGCTGTCACCCTCCCCCTTCTGCTGGCAACAAGGGCCAGAAACACCAGTTCCCTTCAGAGTCTTGTGGCTGTTTAATCATCTTTCTCCTAGCTTCCAGAGAAGGTTAGAGGAGAGCTGGGGAAATAACAAATTATTCCCAGACACTTCTCTTCTCCTACAATAGATTTCCTTGAACTCTCTAGTTCCTTCTTTTCTTCTTCTGATTCCTTCTTTTCCTCTTTTGCATTTTAGCTGAAGGTACAAATTATTTGTGCTGCTAGAACTTGAACTTACTTTTTAAGTAAGAATGTTTATTGTTAACTCTAGTGCTTGTCTTTGGAGAAAGTTTAAATGTTGAAACATTTTTCAGGCACTGCTTTAGACCCTTTGTCACTTTATAATGCCTTCTCTGTGGGGATACAGACCTTGTTCCAGGAGTAAACCCTCAAGGAACACAAGGTCCTGTAGGGAAGATAGACATGTAAATAAATCATTACAATGTAGAGTGCTCAGTGTAGTACCCTCTCAAAAATATGAGCAAATAAACATTTCAAAACAGAAGAGAATTGACTCAGCTTTCCATCAGTAAATGTCCTTAAGTGGTGGTGTCCATTCATTTCTAGAATAATACTAGGCATTTGTTGAAGAGCTTTAAGGCAAAGCAGGATGATAGTATCTCTGGTGAAATTTACCTCAAACCGCACATGGTTTCATTGGTAAAGGTCAGTTTACATTTACTCCGTGTCACAATGAGGGCGAGGTGGTAAATGAGGATGCTGTGGCTGTTAGGAGTACTGCTTATCCTCTGTCAATTGTTGATCAAGGATAGGGCTGGGTGCTTCAACAGATTTTGTTTCTTCATTTTAAAAAATAGATTTTTAAATGTATTCCTTAATAAACTGGACTATTACATGCTGCAACGGATTTTTAGAATAGATGAAATTGGCTTCTGGTGGGAAAAGATGCCTAATGCCAGCATATCAGTAAGTAGGAGAAAAGTAAAACCTTCAGTCTGCGTCCTCAAAGAATGAACTCACAATCCTCACTGTCAGGAGACATTTACACCAAAGCTTAAATTCTCTCAGGTTTTACGAAAAGTTTCTTAGGTTCTACTTAGTTGGTAAGGAGGGAAGCTTCTATACCAGGTTATGGTAGTTGTAGTAAGGAGGGAGGTTTTACAGAAGTGAATTTTTTTAAAGATTTTATTTTATTTATTTGACACACAGAGAGAGAGAGAGACAGCTAGAGAGGGAACACAAGCAGGGGGAGTGGGAGAGGGAGAAGCAGGCTTCCCGCCGAGCAGGGAGCCCAATGCGGGGCTCGATCCCAGGACCCTGAGATCATGACCCGAGCCCAAGGCAGACGCTTAACGACTGAGCCACCCAGGCGCCCCTACAGAAGTGAATTTTGAGCTGAATCTGGAAGGATGTTAGCCAGATAAAGTGATAGCAAGAAGATTCTGGGCAGAGGGACTACCGAGTACACTTAAAGAACTTCAAGTGGAGTTAGAGAGAGAATGTGGAGAGTGTTCAGAGAGATAAGTCCGCATAAGGAGAGGGCCTATATATTGTGTTAGGGACTTTGACTTGATCCTCTACAGGACTTAATTCTAAAAGGGAGTGTGTGTGTGTTTCCTGATCATATTTAATTTCATTTGTTTTTTATTTTACCCTTTTAGATGTGGGGAGGGGCAGAGGGAAGGAGAATCTTAGTCAGGCTCCATGACCAGCACAGAGCCTCATGCGGGACTCAGTCTCACAAGCCTGAGATTATGACCTGAGCAGAAATCAAGAGTCCATCCTGTTAGGCCTCCTTTAAATCTATATGCTTAACCCACTGAGCCACCCAGGCACCCCATGGTCATATTTCATTTAAAGAAGATTACTGTGAAAGAAGTATTGAACATGGATTGTTAGGGAAATAAGGAGGGAGACGAAACAGATGTTAAGAGAGGTAATGAGGACATGAGCTAGGGCAGTAGCAGGGGAGGATAGGGAGGAAGAACAGCATGGAAGAGAGGTTATGGAATCAGAATTAGTTGGTCTTGGTGACTGATTAGCTGGAGAGAGGTGTGAGGTGGGGTGAGGAGTCAAGGTTAACTTACATTTTTCTAATTTGGGTGACTGGATGGATGTTGGTCCTTTCAATTGAGATGGTGAATATAGGAGGGAATTGGAGGTGTGGGTGGCAGGTTAATAACTTTAACTTTTGATATGCACAGTTTGAGATGTTTTTGAGGATAAATGGTGGTTGGATAATTGGGTTTATAGGATGTGACAGAGATATGCTCTGGCATTACTGATTTGGGAACCAAAGATGTTTAATTAATGTGAAAACTGAAGTATTTATGATATTTCTCAGTGAATATACATGAGAGTGAGAGGAGATGAAGGCCACACAGGTGTTGAGAGCCAGAACGAAGAAGAATTGGTGGAGACCAAGAAGGGGAATGTCATAGAAGTCCTGGGAGTAGATACTTCAGAGAGAGGGAATGGTTAGTGGTGGCACATACAACAGAGGAGTCAAGTAAATGATGAACTGAAGAGTGAATATTTGATTTGACAATTAGGCTTTTATTTTTTAAACTAATTTATTTTTTAAAGATTTTAGTTATTTATTTGAGAGAGAGAAAGAGGAGAGAGTACAAGTAGGGGGAACGGCAGAGGCAGAGGGAGAAGCAGACTCCCCAGTGAGCAGGGAGCCCGACGCAGGGCTCCATCCCAGGATCCCGAGATCATGACCCAAGCTGAAGGCAGACGCTTAACCGATTGAGCCACCCAGGCGCCCCTAGGCTTTTATTGATCTTAGCAAGAATAGGTTCATTGGGTGATATGGGTAAGAAACAGGTTACACTGTGTTGAAGAGCAGGTCCAATTTGAGGAAATGGAGGCAGTGGGTATAAATTGCTCTTTTAAGAATCTTAGCTGTGAAAGGAGAAAAAGAGTAAGAGAAAGGATGCCAGAAGGAAAATGATCAGAACAGAGATTTTAATTTAACAGTGTTTATTTATTTGAGAGAGAGAGAGAGAGCATGCGTGAGCAGGTGTGCAAGCAGGGGGAGGAGTAGAGGAACAGAGAAACTCAAGCAGACTGTCCGCTGAGCATGGAGCCCATCTCGGGGCTGGATCCCATGACCCTGAGATAGACCTGAGCTGAAACCAAGAGTGGGTGCTCAACTGACTGTGCCACCCAGGCACCCCTAAAATAAATTCTTAATTTGAGATGTCTCAGACCACAATGATAGTATTAATAGTATGAATATGGGCTTGCCTTCTTTGAAAAGGCCATCTTGTGGCTTCATGTCATCATGGGAGATTTCCTCCTTCCCCTACCCAAGGTCAAGTCCCAGACAGGTAACTTTCCTTGCAGCCTCCCTTTATGAAACTACTGATTCCTTTAATTCTTATGGGGAAAAGTTTTTCTACCTTTCATTAAGGGTGTAGCCCTTGGGTATCTTGGCTTTTTTCATTTGGAGGCCTCTGATTGGACTTTCCACCTTTTGTGGGCTTCTTTTTCTGCATATGGGTATCAAATAGAAGCATTAGGTTATAGGAGATTGGTAGAATCTGGATTCCTGTTCCAGTTTTGTTTTAGCCTCTGGAAATTTTCCTTATTTTGCCTTTTCCTTAGCCATGTACTAAAAAAAATATTTAGAAACTTAATCCCAGCAGTTTTGGGAGTTTAGTAGTAGAAAGTTTTTTCATGGTATATCCAATCTTCCATATTGTTCATGGAAGTTGATCTTATTTTGCCTACTTTGTTCTCCATTATTTTTAGTATGGGAACTATTCTGATACTGTTTATCCACCCTTCTTCAGGGTCTTAAATTGCTTATAGATTTACAGAGCTTTAAATTGTGGTCACTTTGGCCATGGGGTGTCAGTAAACAACCCATAGCATATGAAATTGGACCAGGAATTGAATGTGATGTTGGAAAGTCTGATTCTTTCTCAGAAAATCAGAAAGGTGTGTATGTATGTGTGTGTATGTGTATGTGTGTATGTGTGTGTTTTGTGCATATGTGTGTATATCACACACATATATTGCATACCCACTATAATGCACATACACATGCACTTGTATATTATACACAACATACACATCTACAAATAACATCTGTAACATTATTTATAGTGTGATTTAGTGATTTGGGGAAAGTTGGTTGGTCTGATTTTGTTAGGCCTCCTTTAAATCTATATGCCTAAAGGGAATATTCACTTCAGTGTTTCTAATACCTTGCCTCTATTTGGTTTGTTTCTCTGTATTAATAGCTTTATGATTTTTGTCATTGGAACCATAATATTAAATGTGGAGAGTCTGAAGAATTTCTTCAATTAATATGTGTCTTCAGTTACTTAGGGTGATTAATTGTTCTAATAGTGTGACATTATCATGGTAGCAGTTATGATCATCTCTGTGTCTTTAATTTGGAGTTTCCTTGCTTTCATTAGTTTATTTTCTAATAGACTGTTGTTGATTTGACTGATGTTTTGTGACAAGTTCCCCTTCTTCACTTTCCTGTGCTGTTTAAACAGTACCAGGTTTTCGTAGGTTCTTTGGCTAAGTACCAGTTGAAACTTCTCCATCCTGTTTTTATCCCTCTGAAAATAGCCATCATAGAAGCGTGGGGTTCCCTTTCTGCCATGAGGGAGATCTCCATCCAACATTCTTTTGGTTGCATGGGCTATTTTGGTGAAGTCAGTTGTAAACCTTGGTATCTGCAGGGTGAAAGAAGGATTTGAATGTATTTGATCTGTGGCAGTACAAGAACATTTGGGTATAGTCTTCAGCTTAGACTTCCTTAACTAGCATATGCTTCCCCTGTTCTTGATGATGATATACAGTGATCTACTTTCACCTTTATGGACTCTGAGCATCCAAATTGCCATAGTAAGATCTGAATTAAATTGATAGATAAACTGAAGTAAGAAGAGGAAGGGATTTAAACTCCACTTGACCTTCTGCAGTTTCTCTTTCAACATCATGCTCAAATCTGTTTTTCCACTTTATTTTTAACTTTTGGAATAAACAAAAATACTAATGATGCTTTTTTGGAACTTAATGAGAAGAAAATGTTTCAGGACTAAAACCATGACAAGTAAAAAAAAAAAAAATATATATATATATGGAAAAGAAAAGACCAGAATAAACTCTGGAATTTTTTCCTGGATTAATCAAAAACAAAAAGAAAAAAAATGTTCAGTCTTTGTGTCTTGGAAGTTCTTGGTTCTCAAAACATCTCGACAGCTAAACTTTGTTTGATGTGATAGGCTTTGCATCTGTCTTTGAGACAATTGGAAACCCACATCTTAGTCTCCTACCTTTCCTTCTCTTTCCCCATCTTCAGCATATATGCAGGATCTCTTCTGTGCCAGGCTCTGTGCTAAGAGCTGGAGATAAAATGGGCAAGACACAGTCTCTGCCCACAAAGAGATTAATGTTCTGGTAAGGGGAAATTGCCCAAGTGAATGGGCAATCAGAATATAGTTTCGTAAATTTGGTGATGGCATTAAAAGCAAAGGAGGAACATGTAACAGAGTCAATGTAGCTAGAGTAGTTTTCCTAGAAAAAGTAAGGTGCATACTGAGATTTGAAGAGTGAATGGGAGTTAACTCTGGAAGAAAATGGGAAGAGCAGTCTAGCAGTCCTGGGAACAGGATTCCTTAGCATTGTGTAGACTTTGATTTGCTATTGGCTTTTTCTCTGATTTGCCTGCTACCTCTGAAGACTGAACAACATTGTGCTTTTAGGATACTTTCCTTTCCAAGTAGCAGAATATTGAGGGAAAGTGGAAATAGGAAACTTCCTAAAATTTGGAAATTTACCTTAAAAGAGGAAATTTATTAAATCACATACTATGAAGTTGGGATATAGGACTGTTTCAGCATTGGTTCATCATCAAGGACCCAGGTATTTTCCATGTTTCCCCCTTGCCGTCCTCAGAGTATTGGCAGTATCTCCTCTCACCTCGGGATGGTTTTGGCATCCTCAAGCATTGTATAGGAAAGTGTCTCAAGTAGGAAAAGCAGCTTCTTTTCCTGTGTCCTTCAGGAAAGAAAAGCTCTTCTTGGCTCTTCACTTCAAAATTTCTCCTTACTTCCCATTGGTGAAAGTTGTGTCACCCATTAACTAGTCACTAATATGGGGAATGGAATAATCGTGATTGGATAGGCAACTGACTCATCCTGAAGTAGAAGTATAAGTGTGTGTGTGTGTGTGTCTTTCTTTTTTTAAACCACTTAAGCTTTGTGTCTGGTATTAGCTTTTCCTAATTGTGTTTTCTTTGGGAGTCAGATCCAGATGTATTAGTAACAAGCAATGTAATTTTGACTATGGCATTTTAACTTTCCTTGGCCTCAGTTTCCTCCATTTTACAACAAGAGCTTTGTATTCCATCTCCAAGACCTCTTGCAACTCTAACAGCTCAGGGGTTCATGGGACTTTTTTGCTTTCTTTGCTTGAAAAGGAGACAGACCGATGTACCACAGGGGACACTTTTTATAGCTGTGTGACTTTGTCAAGTTGCTTCATCTTCTTGGGTTTCAGGTTCCTCATTTATAAAATGGGAATAATGTCTAATTTATAAGGTTCATAGGATTTAAATGAAATAATGTATGCTCATAACATTATTTATTTTTCTCTTTAGACAAATTTGAGCTGATATAGGCTGTAGCAAATGATACAATCCTGTAATGGTTCATTACAGAGGAATGATAAATATTTATTGAACAGAATTCCTGAAGTGCCATTTTAGAAGTTAAAATCTCTCTCTTAAAATGCCTATGAAATCTAGGTGGGATGTTTGAAAGTATGCATCAGAGATAGCCACTAGGATAAAACATGTTGCTTTTTGTAGAAATCTATGTGTGTGTGCGCGCGTGCGCATGCGCTTGTGTTTGTGTGTTTTTTTTTGTTTTTTGTGTTTTTTGTGTGTGTGAAATTAGACTCTACAAGGCAGCGTTTATGTGATTGACTCAAAATTTAGGCTATAAAGACTTGTTAATTCCCAAGCATTTCTTCTTGTTTACCTTTTACTAGGCACCAGAATATTCTTTGCATTATGACAAATAATGAAACCAGTGGTACAGTTTTTTTATTTCATAGACAGTCTTATTTAATTGTGGCATATGTTAAAAGCATATAGTTTTTCTCTAAATCCTGCTCTATATTAGAGGGGCACCTGGGTGGCTTAGTCAGTTAAGTGTCTGACTCTTGATATCGGCTCAGGTATCTCAGGGTCATGGGATCCAGCCCTGTGTCAGGCTCCTTGCTCAACATGGAGTCTACTTGTCCCTCTCCCTCTGTCCCCATTCTCCTGCTCACGCACGCACTCTCTCTCTCTCAAATAAATAAAATCTTTAAAAAAATCCTGCTTTATATTACAAATGGAAGTTTAAATATTAGAGTGCTTTATATAAAGTATCATTTAATAACTGGTTGTAAGTGTTTGGCCAGGAGGTATTACAGAATATAGGTTTTAGATTTTTAAGCAGTCCCTCTTGGCCACATCAAGTTGGAGTTTCAAGGAATGTTAGAAATGGATCATCACTAGATGGCAGTCTTTCTCTAGTTTAAGTCGTTTATTCCAGGTTGGGGGGTGCGGGGAAGCTATTCTTTGTTCAAGTGCAGTGTTGACAACGAATATTAGGTTAACTTCTGTAGGTCTAACCTTTCCAGAATTTAAGACTTGTTTATTTTTATTTTTAAAATTCTGTGTTTATTAGATATATTGGCTAGCACTAAGGCTGAGATACACTTGAAATGCTGGTAGAAATTGAGCTGTTAAGTAGTGATCTATAATTGCCTTTTCCTGTGCTGGGCAATTTGAAACAAAACTTTTAAATCAGTGATTTTTAACCTTTTTGATAACCAGATGGAAACTATAGATCAGTTTCCCTTAAAATTACATATATATGCTTCTCCCTATATACACATTAAATCTGGAAATTGTGGATTTCTTGATATTATGTAACCATGAAACACAAGTTTGTAAACATAGTCCCAACACCCTTGTTTTAAATATGTGGGTTTTACATTTATTCTAACTTCTTTTTTTTTTTTAAAGATATTTTTTATTAGAGAGAGAGAGTACAAGCAGGGTGAGCGGCAGGGAGAGGGAGAGGGAAAAAAAAGCAGGCTCCCCGCTCAGCAGGGAGCTCGACGTGGGGCTCGATCCCAGGACCCTGGAATCATGACCTGGGCCGAAGGCAGCCGCTCAACTGACTGAGCCACCCAGGCACCCCTATTCTAACTTCTTTTTTTTTTTTTTTTTTTAAGATTTTATTTATTTGCGAGAGAGAGAATGAGAGACAGAGAGCATGAGAGGGAGGAGGGTCAGAGGGAGAAGCAGACTCCCTGCCGAGCAGGGAGCCCGATGCGGGACTCGATCCTGGGACTCCAGGATCATGACCTGAGCCGAAGGCAGTCGCTTAACCAAATGAGCCACCCAGGCGCCCCCTATTCTAACTTCTTAAATACTCAAGATACTCAGGGGATCTGCTATAAACCTTTGATGTTATTCAACATTATTATAATTAAAGAGAATAGTAGAATCCTAAAGGCCCTAAGATAGGAGAAATAGTTAGGAGCTAATGATAGGTTATGGAAATTCATTAAGTTGTTTTGAACTACTACCTGTTAACACTCCTCTGAAAAATGTATGATCTTTACAGTTTATTGACTTAATCTGAAAGTGGAAGTTAATTGTAGAAACTTAGAGGTAGGCTGATACTTAAGAGAATTAGTAACTGATTGCTTCCTATTTTTTTTTTTTAAAGATTTTATTTATTTATTTGACATAGAGACAGCGAGAGAGGGAACACAAGCAGGGGAAGTGGGAGAGGGAGAAGCAGACCTCCCGCCGAGCAGGGAGCCCGACGTGGGGCTCGATCCCAGGACCCTGAGATCATAACCCGAGCCGAAGGCAGTTGCTTAACCAACTGAGCCACCCAGGTGCCCTGCTTCCTATTTTCTAAATGGGAAAGCTGAGGGTCAGAGAGATTAACTGAGTTGCCCAAAGATTCATAGCTGGTTAGTTGCATTGCTAAAACAAGGCTATATACTCAGGCAGCTAAAATCCACCTTTCCTTTCTTTGATTTATATTTTTTTATAGGAAGTTCAGGGAACTAGGTTGCTAGGCAGGCATTATTAATGTGTTACGAATTTCTTAATTTGGGGATTTTCTTCTCTTTGAGTTGTCTTTTGTGATATTGATATAGATCTTTGGAAGGGAAAAATGAAGAAAAGTTCTACATAGTAGAAGGAAGTAGATGAGCTACTTAGAAGTATGGTCAAGATATAACTGAATTTGGAACCAGGGAGTTGTCTAATATTGAATACTGTCTGCTCATGTCATTTAGATTGATACGTTTTCATTGGTTATTGCTTTTCTATAAATGGCAAGGAATATTAGTATCTTCACAGGGAAACCTTTTCCTTTTCTTTGGAAGGGGAAATTTATGCTTATTTGAGGTTAGTTGAAATGTCATTGGTAGATTCTGCCTTCTGTCTGTATTTCAAGCTCCTTCAGGCAACTGGTTATTCTATAATGTGTCTTAATTGTCAAAGCGGGAATTGTTTATAATTTATTTGACGATCTCATTATTTCAAAGGAAGGAGAATGAATCTAGATTGCTGTGGGTTTCCTGAAGTAAGTGATCAGAATTTTTACTGGAAGCCAAACTTGTGTATGCATTGTCTGTAGTTACTGCTGAGTTTTGGGCAGTGGAACTGATCTGCTGAGGAGAGTGCACAAGATCACGGTCATGATCTGGTACCTACAAGTGATTCTAGAGCCATAAAATGTTGGTAATGAACACATGTATGTTTGTTAAACAAACAAACAAACAAAGATGTCAAAGAGGTTTAGAGATAATATTAGTCACTCATTTAGTCAACAAATGTCTACTCGTTGCCTGCCACCTGTCTGGTACTGTTGTAGAGGTACAGTGGAGAATATGGCAAACAGAATTCTTGCCCTGGAGCTTATAATCTAATTAGGGTGGGTTGAGGGGAGAGATAGACAACAAACAGGATGATAAGAATGAGAAAGTTGTTTGAATATATAGAGGATGAACATGACTAGCATAAGAACTGCAAAAATAAAATTCTTGAGGGAAGAAGAGGCTTGGGAAAAAAAAGCCATTTTAGCTAGAACATAGGGGATCGAGGGTGGCTGGGGGTGGGACCTAGAGAGAAATGAGGTTGGAGAGGTATCAGAGGCTAGACTGTATAGGATCATATAGGCTATGGTAATGGTTTAAGATTTTTATTCCTTTGGTAAAGAAAAACCATTAGAAAGATTTAAGCAGAGGGATAACACCTGATTTATTGCTTTATCAAGATCATTTTAACTGCTGTGTGGAGGGTGTCTGCATGGAGGTGGGGAGATGGGGAGATGGAAACTTTTGGGAAGCTATTACCCTGTGCCAATGATAGAGATTTGGACTAGGGTTTTAGTAGAAATGGTGGGATGCAATCCACTATTAAGATATGTTTTGGAGGTTGAGTTGTCAGGATTTATTAATCGTTTGGATGGGGTGTGTGATGGAAAGAGGTGGATTAGGAGTAATTCCTGCATTTGAATTTTTTTTTTTTTAATATTTATTTATTTGACAGAGAGAGACACAGCTAGAGAGGGAACACAAGCAGGGGGAGTGGGAGAGGGAGAAGCAGGCTTCCCGCGGAGCAGGGAGCCCGATGGGGGGCTCGATTCCAGGACCCTGGGATCATGATCTGAGCTGAAGGCAGACGCTTAACGACTGAGCCACCCAGGCACCCCGCGCCCCCCCCGCCCCCCGCATTTGGATTTTTGACTTGGGCAACTGGAGAGTGCCTTTAGTTGTGATGAGGTGGGTGAGTGGTGGAGAGATTTGGGGAGGAACAGGTTTGGGGGTGTGATAGCTTGGCAATAGATGATTTTTAAATTTGAGATGGCTTTTAAAAATCCAGTTGTAATTGTTAAATAGTAGCTGCATATTTGAGAATCTAGTGCTCAGTAAAGTGCTCTGAATTCAAGATGTAGATTAGGAAGTCCTTATTATGTACAGGGTATTTTATGGCATGGCATTAGATGACATTGCTTGGTAAGAGAGCATAGTTAGAAAAGATAGGTTGTTTTTGGAATCTTTAGAAGAAGAATAGAGGAGGAGGAGCCCAGAAAGGAGGTTGAGAAGGCTTGTCTGTGAAAGGATAAAAACCACACTATTGTGGTATCACTGAATTCTAGAGAAAAGATTGTTTCAAGAAGGAGGGTGTATCATATTACAGCAAATGCTGCTATTAGGTGGAGCAAAATGATTGCTAACTATTGGGAGGTGAGGAAGGGACAATGAGGTTTGCTGGGAGGGGAGCAGAGAAATAAGATGGTTAGCTGGAGGGAAATGTGTAAGTAAGGACAGTTCCTTTAAGTCATGTTTATATGCCCATGAGAATGATTTAGCAGAGTGGGGAAATGTATGCTGTAGGGGGTGAATAAAAGGGAATAATTGAAGGAGTAAAGTTCGTGAGACAACAAAAAGGGTTGACAGATAGGAGCTTGAAATGCTTTTTCCATTCTTACAGGAGGGTGGACAGAGTAGGAGTTGCAGAGGTAAGAAGGTTGGTTGATTTTAGTGGGAGAGTTTCTTTGAAATGTGGAGTCACATCAGCAGAGTGAGAGTGAGGGGATGGACATTTGAGGAGAGGACAAAGTAAGGTTCTCACACATAGTTATTTGAGAATACAAAGTGATTTTTTGGTGGTGGTGGTAGGGGGGATAGTTTTAGTAGTATTATCTAGCAGTATTTATTGAATGCCCAATTTAGATTTGTGGTTATATAGCTAAACTGAGTCAACCCAGCACAGCTGTGTTTTTCTCCAGCAGCATCAGCTTCTTGGGTATAGTTATGGAGTGATTAGATAGTTGGCTTTATCCAAAATTGAGTTTTTCTAGGTAAGTTTCAGAAAGAAAGTTGCAAAGGAGTTGTAATTCAGTCCTTTCGTTTTATGACGATAATTCTGTGATGAATACTGTCAAATATTTAAATATTTTTGAATGAATAGGAAGCAAAATTTCTGTTTTCCTAAAAAAAATTTCTCATCTAGAATTGGGGCAATATTAATATAATTGGATTACTCTGTGGTTAATGTACCTTCAATATGAAATTTCTAAATAAATTCACTTCTGGATTTGTAATTCTGTTTCTCTTTCTTAGAAGTAAATCTGGTGTAATCTTCATGCTATGTTTTTTTAAAGGTCTGTCTATGACGGTGAGGAACATGGACGATTCATGGAGAAGCTTGAAACTCGCATCCGCAATCATGACCGGGAAATTGAGAAAATGTGCAACTTTCATTACCAGGGCTTTGTGGACTCTATAACTGAACTGCTGAAAGTGAGAGGGGAAGCTCAGAAACTCAAAGTAAGAAGGCTCTAAGAGGGACTTGTTTCTCCATCCTGTGCTGGGGTTTTGATTTGCATTAAAGGAGTAGGGAATACATTGCTGGTTACATGTTTGGAGTAAAGAAACTAAGGAAGGAATTTGCACTGAAACATAGATAATTGGGATGATTTTAGCTAAAAAGAATACTATTCTAAGTTAAATTTTATTTTGGATAACTACATGTGGATGAGAAATATGACAGATTCAGATTCAGAAAGGAGAGCAGCCATATTGGTCTGGCCCCTTATCTTGGATAACTGACTTTGCTTATTGATTGTAAATCTGATCACTTCACTGAACTCTTCTATTATTTCTAATAATTTGTGTGTGGACTTCTTTTGAGTTTTCTGTGTAAACACTCATATGCTATGTAAGTAATAACAGCTTTATTTCTTTCTTTCCAGTCCTTATGCCTCGAATTCCTTCCTTCCTTCCTTCCTTCCTTCCTTCCTTCCTTCCTTTTCCTTGCTTACTCCTTTCCCTTTCCCTCCCTCCCTCCCTTTTTTTTCTCTTCACTTTTCTTTTTCTTTCTTTCTTTCTTTCTTTCTTTCTTTCTTTCTTTCTTTCTTTCTTTCTTTCTTCTTTCTTCTTTTCCTTCCTCCATTCCATTCCCTTCATCTTTTTCTTCTTCTCCTCTTCCTCTTCCTTCTCCTATTGGAATTTGGATTAAAATCCCAAAAGGATTTTCCTGGGGCATGGGGTGAACTTGACAGTGAGTATAAAATTCATATAGGGGCGCCTGGGTGGCTCAGTTGTTGAGCATCTGCCTTTGGCTCAGGTCATGATCCCAGGATCTTGGGATCGAGCCCCGCATTGGGCTCCCTGCTAGGCAGGAAGCCTGCTTCTCCCTCTCCCACTCCCCCTGCTTGTGTTCCTGCTCTCACTCTCTCTCTGTCAAATAAAGAAATAAAATCTTAAAAAAAAAAAAGAAAAAAAATTCATATAAAAGAATACACAGGTAAGAAAAACAAACAATTTTATTGAGAGGGAAAGTGGGCTATTTAAAGCTATAGTGATTTAAAAGCTAATTTGAGGTGGCTCAGTTGGTTGGACGTCTGACTCTTGATTTTGGCTCCAGTCATCATCTCGGGGTCTTGAGATTGAGCCCTGCATTGGGCTCCACGCTCCGAGCGGAGTCTGCTTGGGATTCTCTCTCTCCCTCTCTCTCTGCCCCTCCCCAGTCTCTAAATTAAATAAATAAAGTCTTTAAAAAAAAAAAAAGCTAATTTGACCGCAAAACCTAACCTGCATGAAGATATCAAGCCTCTTAATATGTTTTATTTAGTGTAAAATTTTGTATTTTGCTGCAGAAATACTAATGTGTTTGATTGTGGGATCCTGTCCTACTACCCAGTGGGTAGGGGTGTTATGTAATATGCAGTATGTACCATATTATCTTTACAGAATCTCCAAATTTTTGAAGTCCAAAACACAGTGGGTCCCAAGGTTTCAGATAAGAGTTTATGGAGCTGTACAATAACTATCCAACCTTCCTAAGAAGTATATTATTGCCAACACAATTAAATCTGTCTTTTGTATCCTTCTTGCTCCCTTTACCCTCCCCGCCCAAAGTAATGGCTCTTCTGATTTGTTGTTACTGTGCTTAATGCTTAACTATTTTAGTTGAAATTAAGTTTGACCTGTTTTTCATTGTGCACCAACATTAATCTCAGGTGAATGAAACAGTTAAATGTAAAATACAAAACCATCAAGGAACTAGTAGAAAGTACAGATGAATGTTTTTGTGATTTTGGGAGTGAGGAATACATTTCTAAACAAAATTCCTAAAGCCAGAAAGAAAAAAGTTGATAGATATGACATTAAAATCAAAGAATCTTTTCTACATATAAGGTAAAAATTAAATATAAATAATAAATAAAAACTATTTAAAATACATTTGCTGGGGCGCCTGGGTGGCTCAGTCATTAAGCGTCTGCCTTTGGCTCAGGTCATGATCCCAGGGCCCTGGGATCAAGCCCTGCATTGGGCTCCCTTCTCCGCGGGAAGCCTGCTTCTCCCTTTCCCACTCCCCCTGCTTGTGTTCCCTCTCTTGCTGTGTCTCTCTCTATCAAATAAATAAAATCTTTAAAAAAAAAAAATACAGGGCGCCTGGGTGGCTCAGTTGGTTGAGCGACTGCCTTCGGCTCAGGTCATGATCCTGGAGTCCCAGGATCGAGTCCCGCATCGGGCTCCCTGCTCAGCGGGGAGTCTGCTTCTCCCTCTGACCCTCCTCCCTCTCGTGCTCTCTGTCTCTCATTCTCTCTCACAAATAAATAAATAAAAATAAAATCTTTAAAAAAAAAATACATTTGCCAATTGACTAATATCTGTAACATAGAAAAAGTCTTTATAAATTAAAAGGAAAAATATGAACACTCTAATAGGAAAGAGAAATATGCATTAATATACAGTGTATGAAGAAGAAATACAAGGGAACTCTACAATTTAGAAAGTTAAAGGAATGGAGGCTTAATAAAATTCCACCTAATAAAATGACAGAGATGAAAAAAATGATATTTAAGATTAGAGATATGATACCAGTCAACCAGGGTATGCTGGTTGGAGTGTAGATTACTACAACCTTTGAGGAGAGTTATTTTATTTATGAATACTTAAAACTCCACATTGTTTTAAAGACTTACTCTTTTTTTTTAAAGATTTTATTTATTTTGTTTTATGCGCACAAAGGTCAGGGAGGGGCAAGCAGAGAGGGAGAGCGAGAATCTGAAGCAGACTCTCCACTGAGCACAGAGCCCAATGTGGGGCTTGATTTCATGACCTTGAGATCATGACCTGAGCCAAAACCAAGTGTCAGACACCTAGCTGGCCAAGCCACCCAGGGTGCCCCAAGACTTATTCTGAGGCTATAGGTGCATGTATAAGGATGTTCATCTGATTTTTTTTTAATGTATAAAACTTTTATTTTATTTTATTCATTTTTTTCCCTCCTCTGCCTTCTAATGTATAAAACTTTAAAATGTCCCTAAAGTCATTTAGTAGAAGATTAGTAAAATAAGTCATGATACATTCATTTAAGAGAATAATAAACTACAGTTTATTTTAGAAGGATATCTTACATGAGAAAGTATTAGAAATGTTTGCTTAATGTATAAAGCTGTTAAAAAGTATGAACAGTTTGATTATATTATATTTTATTTTTTTTATTATTATTATTTTTAAAGATTTTATTTATTTATTTGAGAGAGAGAGAATGAGAGAGAGCACATGAGAGGGGGGAGGGTCAGAGGGAGAAGCAGACTCCCTGCTGAGCAGGGAGCCCGATGCGGGACTCGATCCTGGGACTCCAGGATCATGACCTGAGCCGAAGGCAGTCGCTTAACCAACTGAGCCACCCAGGTGCCCTGTTTAATTATATTTTAAATGAAAAGTTATGCTGAATTTTGGGGGGCTGAAATGGACCATTGAGGCTTCAGATGGACAAAAGTATCCAAAATGTCTGAAAACAAAGGTAGGGCCTTCCTGCCAGGAGCCATGTAAGCTGTTCGTCCTCACTCAGCCATCCCAGCTTTCCTTTCTCCCCTCAAGCTGTTCTTTTCTGTGTTACTTGGATGTGTGTATTCCAGACTTCTCCCTCTGCTCCCTGGGTCCCCAGGTTGTGACGGGCGACACAAAGCCCTGTCTCTGGCTACTTAAGTAGTCATGTGGTAGAGTACCTTCTTGGCATACCTTTACTGAACATTGCCCATGATGTTCACCAATTGCTGGTATCCCTTGCTGGTTGGTACTCATCTTTTCTTCCTTCCTCCAAACTGTTTCCAGTTGCAAATTCCTTCAAATTACTCAGGATGCCCCTGAGAGAAACCATGACTGGGAGGCTACCAGTTCAGGGTATTTGACTGCTTCAGACTCCTGCTCATCTACTCTGAAGCCTGAGGGTATTAAAGTCTAGCAGCTCTTCTAGAGCAGGGGGAGCCATTCAACCTGGATTAGGAAGCTAAGAAAATTAGGGATTCTTGAACTCTAGAAAAGAGTTTAGAAAATGCAAAAGGCTAAGTATTAACTACTCTCAGTATTATTTTAACATAGCAATGATAAGAAACTACACTCTCTAGGATGCCCACTATTTCTTTTGAGTCATAGTGTATATATTATCTCTCTCCATATTTATGTTTTCTGCATCAAGAGGAGTGGTATCCTAGGTAGGCAATATACTTTCTTTTCATTTTTATGTTAAAATAATAATGAAATGGTAATTATCTTTCTTATTAGAAGCATTGGTTAGGCTCCTATGGATGTGTTTTAGAACCGTTGTTTGCACGAGATCAAATTAGTGGGCCATAATCAGTATTTTTAGTAAAGATTGAAATGAGATAGAACAGAGCAGAATGGAAAGCAGTAAAGTGTATTACATGTAGTGAGGGTAAACACTGTTTCTTGAGAATTTTGTTTCAGAGGGGTGTGTGTGTGTGCGCACGCGTGTGTGTGCACGTGTGTGCGTGTGTGTGTGCGCCTTATACTTGTGTACTGGTTGCAATGTAAAATGTATTTCTCGCAATGAGTTTGAGGTAAAAAAAAAAAGTTTTAGAAATGGTGTCTTTATAAGGTAAATAAAATAGAGACTGATTTTGAATTTAGTAGTATTTATGGAAGGTTGAATTTTATGAGCTCTCTAGTTCAGTATTAAACAACTAATTATTCTTGAATAACTACTCTGAAGGGGGGATAGCAGTACACAATTCAAGGCATCCCAACCCATTTTTATTCACATTACTTGAAAGCTTTTTCTTATATTAAGCTGATATTAATCCTATGTTCTAGTAACATCCATTTATTAGTTTAAGTAATAAGCACTATTTTTAGGACAGCACCTTTTTTCTAATAGCTTTTCAGATATTTGATGGATAGCTGTTATTTAGGTGTGGTATACAGTGTATAGTATCCAGGTATGGTATATAGTATTTCCAAATGAATATTCACCCCTTCTTTGGGCTAAGAAATCCTTTATTTTTCATTTGTGTGACTTGGGGTCCTTCTCCAAACATATTCCCATCTAATTGTGTTTCAGTTTGTCAGTGGCCTTCCTAAAACAGGGCATCTGAATGTAACTCTCATAATGTGGCCTCATAGCCTTACCATCTCATTCTAGACCAAGGATCAGCAAACTATATCTTGTAGACCAAATTCAGGTTGTCTCCTATTTTTGTAAATAAAGTTTTATTGGAATGCAGCAATGCCTCTTCACCTGCATTTTGTTTATAGCTCCATTTTTGCTACAGTGGCAGAGTGGCATGGTTACAACAGAGATTATCTACTTAGCCCTTTGCAAAAAGTTTTCTGACCTCTACTTTAGACAATGCTTCTATTGATGTTGTCTTAGGTCAGCTTTTGAGACAGCTACATCACACTCTTGATTTATATTGAGCTAGCAGTCTAATAAAACTGTGTGTTTCACGTGTGGTGCTATTAAATAAATAATAAAGAGGGAATTTGAGGGTTTCTTCTTTTTCTGTTACTGTATAAAGACTTTCTGGAGAAGGTTGGGTTTTGTTTTGTCTGTGAAAGGAGGTGCATGTCATAATCTGCTCTGAAAATGGTAGTCCAGGTATAGTATATAGTTGAGGGCAAAGTTTGCAAATGTGTGTTCCTGAAAAACTAGTTTCTTAAGATGATCCTTAATAAGAGGGTATTATGTTAAAAAAGTTTGGAAAACATTCTGTATGCTATCCCCTTATTGGGCATTCACAGAGCATGTAGAATATTAAAGGCTTCAAGAAGTCCTGAATAAACTAACCTGTTTAGTGGATTTTTCCCATACATATTTGGGGTGTGTGTGTGTGTGTGTGTGTGTGTATATTTGTGCAGGTGTGCACCTCTGTGTGCATGTGCAGAGTACCTATTAACTAACATTTCTTGGTGTTCTAAGGGATATAGTAGGAAACACTGGGCTAAGGAATGCCTGAAAAGTGTAAGGAGTGGCAGTTATTGGTGGAAGGGTAGAGAGCCTCTATTAAAGTAAGCTTAGAAGTTAATATTGCTCATGTTTTGATAATGTGTGAGGTGCTGAGGAAATTACTGTTCTGTGTACTTAATTTTTTTAATATCAATCAAGTCTCCAAAAGTGGATATCAAAAAACTTGGTGCCAGTTCCTTTATATTACAAACTCTAGATAAATTTTAAGGCTTGTTTACTTAATTTTGACTATCTGATGGAGAGATTAATTTAGAAAAATGGGAATGTGGAAATGTTAGGAACTGTTAAAAATTAATGATCCAAAAAAAATTAAAATAAAAAATTTTAAAAGAATTTATTATTACTTATTTGACAGAGAGAGAGTGAACAAGCGGCGGGGGATGGGGGGGGTGGAGGGGGGAGACGGGAGAGGGAGAAGCAGACTCCTTGCTGAGGGAGCCCGAGTCGGGGCTTGATCCCAGGACCCTGTGATCATGACCTGAGCCAAAGGCAGACACTTGACCAACTGAGCCACCCAGGTGCCCCAAGATAAAATACTTTCTAAAATTAGGATAATGAATAGGGAAGATTTGGCCCGAGTTAAAAAGTTCAGTTTATACCCAAGTTTTCCAGGAATACGTTGGTGAGTTGAGGAATATTTATGATAAAATCTGTTTTTTGTACACATAATAGAGATGGTAAGGTTCTTTGGGTTATTTTTTCTGTTTTTTTCCTCTTCTTTCCAAAATTCAAGTGTGATCGTTAGTTGTTGTTGTATCTTAGTTTGGAATATTCTAAGCTGAACACATCATTCAGTAAGTTTTTCTTTTCATTGTTCAAAAGATCATGCAATAGAAAACATTAGTAGAAAAGCTGATATAATTTAGACCCAAGAGAATGCCATTAAACCAGAATGTGTTGGAATACTGAAGCTATCTGAGTAACTGAGTTTTTAGTCTTTTCATTTAAAATGTGGTCTTCCCAACAGTTGTCTAAGTGTTTGTTTCTTATGAGTTTAAATTGTCTTCTCTCCACAGAATCAAGTGACGGATACTAATAGAAAACTGCAACATGAGGGAAAGGAAGTAAGGCCAGTTTACCTTTTGAAAAAATCTTCTCTGTTTCCTGTCATTCTCTTTTGATGACTGCATTCTTGATATAGTAGCTTATAAGACCATCAGGAGTGTGTTGGAAGAACTTGGACATTAATTGTTGCTTCCCCTAATGTTTCTCTGAATTATATGAATATAGCCACTAGAAAGCTTGGTGAGAGAGGCTGTAGCTTTTCTTCACTGTATTTTTAAATCACTTGAGTAGTCATAATACAGCCAGTACTCTTCCCTCTGTCTGGAATGCTTTTTCACAAATATTCTCCCACTTCAGACTTTGCCCAGATGTTCCCTCCTTAATGAGGCCTTTTATTTGAAATTGCAGACTTACTTTCACCCTTGTGTTCTTTTTACTTTCTTGTTTTATTTTTCTCCATATCACCTATCATGCTCTACTATTACATATTTTTAGTTGTATGTTTGTTTTTTGTCTCCTTCCATTAGAAATTAAGCTCCATGAAGTCAGGAATTTTTGTTTGTTTTATTCATTGCCATATTCCCTCTACCTGCCTAAACAGTGACTGGCCCAAAGCGGGTGCTCCATCAATATTTGTTAAACAAGTGAGTCAGTGATTCTGTTAACTGATATAATCACCATTTAAACCACCACAGTTTACAAGATTATTTTATATCCTTTTTCTCACTTGATTCTCATGACAGGCCTATCACTAAGTCAGGACAGGTATTATCTCTATTGGTGAGGAAGCTAAAACAGATGATTTGCTAAAATTTACATAGTAATTGGCAAGGCTGGGACTAAAACTCAAGTTTTCTGACTTGCAGTCCATTGCTGTTCTCTGTATCATGTACCTTTCTTACCGACTAGTAATTATTTAATGTTTAATTTTAATAATTCTTAAGATTAGCTTTCGATTGTTTTATCAATGACTTAGGGCAGTTCTCCTTTGCTCTTTTTTCATGGTATCTAAGCAGATAACGTTTTTAGGTATAGATTTGGGATGAATACTACAAGAGGCTATGCAGATTATTGCTTTTGGAAAGTTTGTCTCACATATTTCAAATTATGCAGAGAGTGCAGTTTCTTCCAGTTGTACTGTGCTATGACTTCAGATGGAAGCCTTTAAAACAGCTATGGGAAGGAAAATGAATTACTTTTCACTAAACTGGAACTCTCGGAAAAGCCATAACTTCTAAGCGTGTGGTTTATTTGTTAAAATAGAGATTTAGTTGAAGATCATTTTTAAGACTCAACTGAAGCATATTATATAGGGAGGATTGTTTCCCTTGAGTCTAGCATTGATGAAAGAAACATAGGATCTTCTCAGAAGATTTGATGAAACCATACATGACGAAGAGTCTGAGTAAAGTTTGGAGAAAATCTGCAAATTTTTTCTTTTCTTCTTTTCTTCTGAATAGCTCCTGGATTTGAGGATTTCATTTCAGCTAGCATTTTCCAGTATAGTATGTATCTTGGGGAGAAAATGGGAAACCATGCAGGAATGTTTTACTAGTTGAGAAAGGCAGTTTCTTAGTTCACTTGGCAGGTCTGTCTATGAAACTGGGATTTTTTGATGAATTGAACACAGGGTGGAAAAATGTGACTGAAAGCTTTTTATTTACAGCTACTGGCATAATTCAGTTTTCTTTTCCTCTTGCCAAGCTGGTAATAGCAATGGAAGAGCTGAAGCAGTGTCGACTACAACAGAGAAATATTTCAGCCACCGTTGATAAATTAATGCTGTGTCTTCCAGGTGAGGAACTGGAAATGGATTAGGATTCTTGATGCAATTCCTTTAGCTTTAGTAAATTTCTCACTTTCTCTGAATAATGCTATGTGTTCTTTTTTTTCCCTTTTCTTTCAAGTCCTGGAGATGTATAGCAAACTGAGGGACCAGATGAAAACTAAAAGGTAAGATTTTTTTTATTGAACATTTTTTCTTATCTTAAATTTCTGTTAATTAGGATAGTTTTAAGGTCCATATTTAGCATAACCTTTCAGGAAATAATTAAGTCCATATAACATCTTCTCTTCCCTTTTGTATATCTTATGATTCATCGTGAGATTTATTTACATGCTAGTATGGTATGCTGATATTTTGTCATGTATTATGTTTAATTAAAAAAAACCACTACTCATGTTTGGTTTTTAGAAGACCCGGTCTTTCAGGGGCAAAACATAACTTTTAGTGATAGTTGATTTGAGAAACATGCTTTGGTTTAGTATTGTAGTAGAAAAAATAGTTACTGGTTCTGGTGCAGGGATGAATTAGTCAGGGTTCTTCATTGAAACAGAATCAGTAGAGTGTTTGTGTGTGTGTATATGTGTAGAGAGAGAGATTGATTGATTGATCTTAGGGAATTGGCTCACGTGATTACAGAGGCTGGCAAGTCCAAAATCTGCAGAATAAGGTGATAAGCTAGGGTGTCAGGGAAGAGTAAATATTGTAGCCTGAGTTTGAAGGTGGTCTGCTGACAGAATTCCTTCTTCTTGGAGGAGTCAGTCCTTTTTCTGTTAAGGTCTTCAGCTGATTAAATGAAGCCCACCTAAATTATGGAGAGTAATCTTTTTTACTCAGAGTCTTTTGATTTAAGTGTCAATAATTTCATCTAAAAAATACCTTCAGGGCGCCTGGGTGGCTCAGTTGGTTAAGCGACTGCTTACGGCTCAAGTCATGATCCTGGAGTCCCTGGATCGAGTCCCGCATCGGGCTCCCTGCTCAGCAGGGAGTCTGCTTCTCCCTCTGACCCTCCCCCCTCTCATGTGCTCTCTCTCATTCTCTGTCTCTCAAATAAATAAATAAAATCTTTAAAAAAAAAAAAAACCTTCATAGAAATATCCAGAATAATATTTGACCAAATATTTGGGTACCATGACCTAGCTAAAGTTGACACACAAAGTTAATCATCACAGGGGGCAAAGTCAAGATTAAGTTTAGAGGATTACTCTCCTGTGTGTTGTTTTCCTCTGGTCTTATTCCAGAGGAAAGTCTGTAGTGACTCTTTCGCCCTTCTTCCCAAGCTAGAGTAAGCATCCCACCCTCTCTACCTTGGAGTATGCTGCAGTATGAGGGGGGTAGGGTGTGAAGCTGTAGGATAAACAGGACATATCTTTCTGGAATGTTGATTTTACCTAGGTTGTGAGGGAAAAAGTATAGAATTGAAATGTGATATTGAAATAACAATAGAAATATTGTGAATAAAAACATTAAGTTCTCAAGAATTTTAAAGCCTAAAGCATGAGGCAGCAAAATTTTTTGAATTTCTTAGACTCCCTTCTTTTCCCCAGGAGGATATGTTCACTTACAAGAACATAGGTAGGACAATATGAGAAGTTCTGTTCAGTGAAATATGATAACCTTTTAGTAAAGTTCTAAAATTATAGTTTACAGTGAAAACAAAAACACTATGTACCAACTTCTCTGAATTAACAGATATTAATAGTTTTCCAGATTTGATTCATATATGTAAATATATATGAAAAAAAATATATGGACAGAGGGAGGTAAAGATAGAAATTTTAAAAAAAATTACAGATAAAACTTATGTCCTTTTCCTCAGCCGTGTTTCCCTACTCCCATGAGGAAACCAGTATCATAAATTTGGTGTCTTTCTAGCCCACGTTTTTAATGTCTACAAATCATATATTGTATTGTGTTTTTAAAGACATTTATATGAATGGTTCTCAGTCCTTGTTTTTTTGAGATTCATTCATTCCACAAAAATGAATGGAGTACTTACTATATGCTAGGCATTGTTGGGGATACAGCTCTGAAGAGAACAGACAAAAATATCTACTCGTATGGGGCTTACATACTTAGTAGTGGAGAGTTTATTTTCCTTAGGTATATAGATCTAGTTCACTTGACTTAATCCTTTATAATAGTCCACTATGTGAATAATTCACATTTCCCATCTCATTTCCAGTGGTTATCATAAGTGCTGTTCACCAGTATTTCTAGCTTAACCTTCTTCTGTCACATAGTAGGATTATATTTCCGGTGTGGCTGATAAGATGTGAGCAGAAGTGATGAATATTACTTTTGGGCTTAGAAGTTAATTTCTAGCACAAGTCCCTCCAGAGTTCTGTTTTCCCTTGGTTATGACAAATGGTAACTTTCAAGATGTTGGTTGAATCCCTGAGTAACTGTAATGAATAGAACTTCCCTGCCAACCTGTTATGGGTATATAATATGAGTAAGTTGTAAATCTTTGTTTTAAGACGCTGAGATTTTTGGGATTGTTGTTACTACAGGATAACTGATACTGTGAAAGACATTTGATGTGTTTCCAGTTATTTGCTGGGCAAACAGTGGTTCTATAAATATTCTTGTTCGTGTCTCTGTTCACACATTCAAGGTTTCTTAAGAACAGTGCTTTTCAAATGATGCTATATATACAAATCACATGGGGATTTGTTAAATGTAGATTCTGATTCAGGAGGTCTGGGCTTATTCCTGAGATTCTGCATTTTCTACCAAGCTCCCGGGTAGTGCCAGTTCTGCTGCCCTAGGGTTTATACCCAGAAAGAGATCAGCTGGATCAAAGAAAGGATGTTCATGTATTTGTTCTTACTGGGTATTATTCTCCAAAGTGAAGCCTATGCATTTAGACTCTCACTGGCATTTTATGGGAGGTCTGTTACTCCACCTCTAGGTAACATCTGTTGTGAAATGATAGGTAATTGTTCTGTGGTTTCATTTCTTTGATTACTGGTGATATTGGTTTTTGGACATTTGGATTTTCTTTCATATATTTTGTCCATTTTTCTCTTAGGTTGTTTGTTGTTGTAGTTCATTTATTCATATATCTAATGAATATTTTGGATACCTTTTCTTCTTATTAGGAATATCCTGCAGATACTTGCTTTCAGTGCATGGCTTATCTATTAACTTTGTAAATTTAATACTTTTTGTTATATAGTAGCTGTAAATTTTGTTGTCATTTATCTTGTGGTCTTTAAAAAATTTTATTTTTAAACATTCTCAAGTACATATAAATTAGCTATGTTTTTTCCTGAACCAGTAGAAAGTAAGTTGCTGATGTGATGCCCTGTCCTCCCCAAGTACTTTGGTGTAATTTCCTACAAATAAAGACATTCTTCTTTGCAGCCACAATGCAATAGAGAATAAAAATTAACATTGATATGTTAGTAGCCTCTAATCCTCATGCCAGTTCAGATTTTGCTAATTGTCTCAGTCATGTTCTTTATAGCAAAAGATCCAGTTTAAAACATGTGGTCATGTCTCTTTATTTTTCCTCAGCTTGGAGCTGTCCTCAGTCTTTCCTTGACTTTCATGACCTTGTCACTTTTGAAGATTACAGGCCAATTATTATGTAGAAGGCCCCTCTATTTGGGTCTGTCTGATATTACCTCATGATTACATTCATGTTATATGTCTTTGGCTGGAATATCACAAAAGTGGTGCTGTGTTCTCATTGTATCTTACCAGGTTGCACATAAATTTGATTTGTCCTATTAGTGATGATGTTCCTTTTGATTCTTTTCCATTGTGAAGTTGCTCTTTTTTACATTTGTAATTAAAAATTTTGTGGGGAGGTATTTTATAGTTATGTAAATTAACTATAAATTTTTCACCAAATTTTCACTTTAATTTTTTTTATATCAGTATGGACTAATAGTTTCTTATTTTATTTGATGAGTCATAATTTGTTAATATTACTTATTTTGTCGTTCAAATTATTCTGAATGGCACCAGAGTAGTCCCTCCAATCTGGCCTCTGTGTTTTTTTAATATGTCCTCATAATTTTTTGAGTACTTTAATACTAACAGAAGGAGAGATTTTTTCAGGTTTATCTTGTACTTTGCCTGCTGCAGCCCTGGAGTCAGTCATTTCTCTAAGTAGAGAATGTTATTTAGAAGCCAAGATCTATGCGCTCGGTGTACTCATTACTACTGAGTACCCTGGCTTTCGTTACTCTCTTTTTTTTTTTTTTTTTTAAGATTTTATTTATTTGAGAGAGAGAAAGCATGAGCAGTGGGAGAGGCAGAGGAAGAGGGAGCAGGGAGCAGGGAGCAGGGAGCCCAGGCAGGGGCTTGATCCCCGGACTCTGGGATCATGACCTGAGCCGAAGGCAGACGCTTAGCAGACTGAGCCACCCAGGCGCCCCTCATTACTCTTAATATATTTACTTATTGGATCAGTTCCTTTTATGAAACTGATTACCTATTATTGCTGTCATTGCAACTCTTTATCTTGCTAACACCACACACTAAGTTACCCTCCTGTATGGTATCCTCCTTATTCCACTTGGGCTGTAATACTCTGTGGTATGCTTCTATCCTGCCTGAATGCCCTCCTCATCCCTATTTGGCTCTGACATATTCCATACCAGGCTACCTTTCAATATGGACATCCTCCTTACTTCACTAGGTCCCTTGCATACCATGCTGGTCTATCTCTTCCCTCTGCCCCCAACAGAGGGATATGGATGTTGTCATTTATTTAGGTCTTCCTTTAATTTTTTTCAGCAATGTTTGTAATTTTCAGTGAATAAGTCTTACATATCTTTTGTCATATTTATCTCTAAATATTTAATGTTTTTTGGTACTTGTTTTAAATGGTATTGATTTTTAAATTTCAATCTCCAGTCATTTATTGCTAGTATACTATTTTATTTTTTGTATGTTTATCTTGTCTTCTGCAATCTTCTAAAGTCATTTCATTAATTATAGCAGTTTTTTGGTTTAATCCATTGAATTTTCTGTGTAGATGATCATCTTGTCTACAAATAAAAAGTTACATTTCTTTCTTTACAATAAGAAAGCTTTCTTTTTTTTTTTTTGTCTTACTGAACTGGCTAGAACCTCCTGTATAATGTTGAATAGAAGTTAGAAGTAGTGAGAATGAATATCCTTGCCCTGTTCCTGATCTTAGGGGGAAAGCATTTCACCATTAAGTACAATGTTAGGTGTAGTTTTTTTGTATATGCCATTTATAAGGTTGAGGAAATTTCCTTCTATTTCTGGTTGTTGAAAATTTGTACCAGGAATTAATATTGTTTTTGTCAAATGCTTTTTCTGTGTCAGGCGAGGTGATCATATGTTGAAAATTTTTTTTGCTTATTAATATGAATTATATGATTAATTTATTGAATGTTAAACTGAACTTGGGTTTGTGTAATAAATCGCCCTTGGTCATGGTATATTATCCTTTTTATATGATGCAGTATTTGCTTTGTTAAAATTTTGTTCAGGATTTTTGTATCTATGTTCATGAGGAATATTTATTGTAGTGTTATTTTTGTTTGTTTTGGTAATGTCACTGACTTCAGATTAATGCTGGCCTCATAGAATACATTGGAAAGTATTCCCTCTTTGATTTTCTGGAAGTATTTGTATAGTGTTGGCATTATCCTCCTTAAATATTTGGTTGAATCCATCAGTGAAGCCACTGGACCAGGAGATATGTTTGTTTGGTTTTGGTGAGAAGGTTTTCAAACTACAAATTTAATTTAAAAAATAAATACAGGGCCGTTTGCATTTTGTGTTTCTTGAGTAAATTTTGCTTATTTGTGTTTTTCAAGTAATTTGTCATGTCATCCAAGTTGTTGAATTCATTAGCAAAAATTGTTCAAGATATTGCCTTATTATTTTAACATTTTTAACATTATTTAACAATATTTAACATTTTAACATTTTTCATTACTTATGTTGGTAAGTCTTTTCTTTTTTCTCTGTCTCTGATTATTCTCGCTAGAGGTTTATCAGTTTTATTAATTTTTTCCAAAAAAGCATCTTTAGGTTTTATTTTTTCCTAATATTTTTGTGTTGTCTATTATTATTATTTTTTAAAGATTTTATTTATTTATTTGACAGAGACAGAGACAGCAAGAGCAGGAACACAAGCAGGGGGAGTGGGAGAGGGAGAAGCAGGCTTCCCACTGAGCAGGGAGCCCGATGTGGGGCTTGATCCCAGGACTCTGGGATCATGACCTGAGCCGAAGGCAGCCGCTTAATGACTGAGCCACCCAGGCGCCCTTGTGTTGTCTATTTTACTGATTTCTGCTATTATCTTTAGTATTTTCTTTTTCTTACTTACTTGGGGTTTAATTTCCTCTTTCCTAGCTTTATAAAGTGAATTTTAGTTCTTTATTTTCTAATGTAGCTATTTAAAGCTGTACATTTTTCTTTTAGCAGTGCATTAACTGCATCTTACATGTTTTATGATGATGTGTTTTTTTCCATTTATCTCAAATATTTTCTAATTTCCTTTGTGATTTTAAAAATTTAATCTCATTATTTAGAAGTGAATTGGATAATTTCCAAATATTAGAGGATTTTCTAGATTTTTAAAAATTGCTTTGTAATTATAGTTCATTGTGTTCATAAATGTAAAGTATGATTTCAACCTTTTTTTACATTTGTTGAGACTTGTTTTATTTTATTTTATTGTTGTTATTCTTTTTGCAGTATGACATGAAATTCCTATTTTTCATAGTATTGTCACAAAGTTGCATCACAAGTATATGGTGCAGTTGTGCTGAGGCTTGTTTTAATGGCCCAGCATTTGGTCTCTTTTGGTGACAGTTTCATGTACATTTCAAAATTATGTATATTCTGTTTGAGTAGGACCTTCTTTAACTGTCATTTAGATACACTTGATTGATAGTGTTGTTCAGGTTTTCTACATCCTAATGATTATTTGTCAGTTGCTGACAGGAGTGTTGAGATTGTCGTTGTGATTGTGGATTTGCAAATGTCTTTCTTCTGTTCTTTCAGTTCTTGCTATTGTATTTTGAAGCTTTCTTATTGGGTGTGTACACATTTAGCATTGTTATATCTTCTTGATGAGATGACCTATTTACTATTATGGAAGGTTCCTTTTTATCTCTGGTAATATTCTTTTTTAAAAAGGCATATGTTGTTTGGTATTAATATACCCATTGCTTTCTTTTTGTTTAGTTTTTACATTGTCTATTTTTAAATATCCTTTTTTTGTTGAAAATATTTTTAACAGCTTTTTTGAGATATAATTTATATACTATTCAGTTCATCTGTTTAAAATGTGTAATTCAGTGGCTTTTAGTGTATTCACAGTTGTGCAGCCATCACTACAATTGATTTTAGAATGCTTTTGTTCTTTCCAAAAGAAACTCTGAGCTCTTTAGCTGTCACTACCCAATCCTCTCCTGTCTGTCCCCCCCTGCTCCCTACACCTTGCCAGCTGCTGGGAACTACTACTTTACTTTCTGTCTCTATAGATTTGCCTATCCTGGACATTTCATATAAATGGAATCCTACAATGTGTAGTTCTTATTTCATTTAACATAACATTGTCATGGTTCATTCATGTTGTACCATATTTCAGTACTTCACTTCTTTTTATTGCTGAATAATATTCCATTGTATGGATATACCACATTTTATTTATCCATTCATCAGTTGATGAACATTTGAGTTACTTTCACTTTTTGGCTTTTATGAATAATGCTGCTATGACTTTTTGTTTTTAAATTTTTTGTGTGGACATATGTTTTCAGTTCTCTTGACTGTATACCTAGGAATGGAATTACTGGCTCATACGGTAACTCTATGTTTAATCATTTGAGGAATTGTCAGACTGTTTTCCAAAGCAGCTATGCCATTTTACCTTCTACCATCAGCATATGAAGATTCCAATTTCTGCAAATTCTAGTCAGTACTTATTATTGTCTGTTTTTTTGATTGTGACCATCTTGGTGAGTGTGACATAATATCTTATTGTTCACCTTTGTTTTTGAAAAATATTTTTGAAGGATATAGAATTCTAGGTTTATAGATTCATTATTTAAGACATTATTTCTTTGTCTTCTTGTTTATGTAGTTTCTGAGGGAGAGGTAGGTGAATAATCTTATCTTTGTCACTCTGTACTTAATGTGTCTTCTTCAGCTATTTTAAAACTTTTGTCTGTATCATTTGTTCTTAGCAATTTGATTTTGATGCACATTGCCATATGTATGTGTTTGTACATGTGTGTATGTGTGAATTTATCCTGCTTGTGGTTTGTTTAGCTTCTTGGATTTGTAGCTTTATAATTTTTATAAAATCTGGAAAATGTTCATATACTGGTTTTCCAAACATTTTTTTCTGTCCTTTCCCAATCCTCATTCTAAGACTTCAATTACATGTTATGTTGGACAACTTCATATAATCCCACAGGTGACTTGAGGATCTGTTCTTTTTTTTCTGCCCAGTCTTTTTTCTCTCTGTGCTTTATTATTTGATAGATTTTATTCCTGTGTTCAAGTGCACTGATCTCTCTCTTTTGCATTGTCTAATCTTCTTTAAATCCTATCCAGTGAAATTTTCATTTCAGATAATATATTTTTCATCTTTTAGAGTTCCATTGGGGTTTTTTTAGAAGACTAATTTCTTGTTATTTTTGTGTCTTTTTAAAAATACATGTATATAGCTCTGATTTTTTGTTTTTTTCATGTACTTCTTGGCTAGTTCTGTCACTTCTGGCATTTTGGATTTCTGTTTGCAGACTGATTTTGTTTTTCCTAGTTATAGGTCAATTTTTGGTTCTTATCATGTCTAGTAATTTTGATTGGATAACATGTTGCTGAGTGTGGATTTTGGGGGGCTGTTTTTTTCTTAAAGGGTATTGTTCTTTGTTTTGGCAAATAGTTGCAGATCTGTTTGATCTTATCAAACCCCTTTAGTTATTTATTTACTTAATTATTTATCTAAAGAGGGGGGCAGAGGGAGAAGGAGAGAGACAATCTTAAGCAGGCTCCATGCCCAGTGTGAAGCCTGACACAAGGCTCAATCTCACAACTCTGAGCTGAAATCAAGAGTCAGACACTAAACCTACTGAGCCACCCAAGCACCTCAAACCCCATTTTTAATCTTTGCTAGCTGCACCTTCATTCCAGGGGTAGTTCAGAGTAGTATTCATCTACTCTGAATAACAGGAATCCCCAGGGACTTCTTACCAAGGTATTTCTGTATTGTCTGAGCTCCTTGAAGTGTTTATCATGTATCTTCCTTGTGTCTGTCTGTCTCTCCCGCCCCTCTTTCCCTTCCCTGCCCGACCTCATTCCCTCCCTTCTTTTTGCCTGTCCTTGTGGAATTTCACTTTTTCTATGCCTGGCCTAGTACTCAGCAAAAACTTAAGGGAACCCCTGTGTAGATTCTGCAGTTTTTTTTTCTGCATTGCTCCCTTCCCCCTCTTTTTGTTTGGAATTCTGCT
Organism: Mirounga leonina; assembly: GCF_011800145.1. Taxonomy (NCBI): domain Eukaryota; kingdom Metazoa; phylum Chordata; class Mammalia; order Carnivora; family Phocidae; genus Mirounga; species Mirounga leonina. The sequence continues at coordinate 42,451,838 of NW_023270305.1, forward strand.
GTACAACCTCAAGTTGTGTCAATTTTCCTGAACTTCTATCTCTGACTCTAACTCTGCTCAGCTGCTGGGCTGTGTTTGGGTTTTCTCTGACTATGCCCATGATCTAGAAATCACATTCAGATAGATAACCTGAATAATTATTAAACGTTAACTCTTTTTTTTGTTTCCCTTTTTTCAGAGACCACTGAATGTCCACTATCCAAATCAGTTTTTATATATTTTAGTCAGTATTCTGCTTTTTAAGATCGGGAGTTCATGTCTGTTCCTTGTTACTTCTTCATGGCTGGAAGCCTAGTTGTTTTTTTTTTAAAGCTGCAAATACTGATACTACTGCTAGGTTCTGTGCTCCTGAAGGAAAGATACCTGACCATCTTTCTACCTGTAACACATAGAAAGGATTAAATATTTGTTAATAGTGCTCTTTGATTAGGAAAGGCACTAATATTTCCTGTGGTGAAAGCTTTTATTCATATTCTTATCATACTTTGAATTTAATAAATTTCTCATGGGTAGTTGTGATCTGCTTTAAAAGATCATTCATTAGAATTTTAAAAATCATTATTGTGAGAGAGTTCTATACCATGGCAAGAAAGGACCAAAATTTAATTTGCCTAGAATTAACATTCCCTTCTCACAGTAGCATTCAACTATGTCTAAGTGATTCTGACCTTAGTTATCCAATTTATAGAATTACTTAAATGTCTTTTGTCTTCCTTCTTCTTTTATATTCCCTGCTTTTGTCTCATTTACTTTTTTTCTGCTCACATTTCTATTAGGGAGTGTAATGAGGGGGAGACAGGGAGAGCTAGCACACATGCAAATGAAACTTAAGAATTTGGCTTTTGATTCTCTTATGCTATGGAAGCTTTCCTACCTATCTTTTTTTAAAGATTTTATTTATTTATTTGACAGAGAGAGACACAGAGAGAGAGGGAACACAAGCAGGGGGAGTGGGAGAGGGAGAAGCAGGCTCCCGGCAGAGCAGGGAGCCCGATGCCGGGCTCGATCCCAGGACCCTGGGATCATGACCTGAGCCGAAGGCAGACGCTTAATGACTGAGCCACCCAGGCGCCCCTGATTCAGTTTTAATAATGTTTAGAGGTTGTCAAAAATAATGTCAAAATCTGGTTTTAGATTTCCTTGGTTGCTCGAAATAGAAACTTTTCTTTTGGTATCTGCTACACAGGTGTCTAGCTGGCTCTCATTCTTTTACCTGGTACTGATATTAAAATACACAAGAAATTTGAATAATCTTATTGGTCTGTCATAGTTGGAACATGAATATGCTAGGGAAAGGACAATGGGTAAATAAGGTGACATTCTTTGTTGCCAGGAATCACTGGGTTCTGTACTAATTAGCCTTGAAAAATGTGGAGTTATTTGACAGACCAGATGTTTTCAGCATGCAGCCATGTGTCTCATCAGTGCATGTGCCTTGTGTCCGCAGGCAACGTTGTTAGATTTTTCTCATTCTATAAACAATGTTCCAAAATATAACTAAACCCCAAAGTGTGTTTATCTTTTTGGCTTAATTTCTGGCTTTCTATCCATTCTAAGGTTTCTCTCTAGAGGAACTGCATTTTATTGCACATAGCTCTTCATACCTAATTGTAGTATAAACACCATTCTGTTTACACTAAACCATGTGAATTATACTGTTTTTGAGTCTGTAAAATTGTAATAAAAGCAACCAATTCACATTAACTGTATTTGTACTTTTATTTCTAAATGTAGGGGAAATAAATCTTCCTCCCTTCCATTTATTTGGACTAAGATTTTGATTTTTGGAACATCTGAGGTAAAGACATTAAAAAAAAAAAAAGTAAAACCAATCTCTAGTCTTTCGTGTTTGTGGTACTAAGTACATTGGAGCAAGAAGAGCTTAAGTGTCTACTGTGAAATTCATTCTTAAAATCAAAAGAGAGCTATCACTTTTTTATTTATAAGATTAGAACTGAGTTTTTCCTATACTAAATATATCATGGGAAGTATGGAAATTAGGAAACTAAAAACTAAAAACATAAAGAAAATTATCACCCATAATGTTAATACCCAAAGGAAGAAAAAATCATGGTTAACATTTTTGTATACATTTTTCTAGTCATTTTCTGTGTACTTATATATGTGTGTATGCATGTATTTAGTGATATATAGCTCATACATGCACATATATTCATAATTTATACATGTATGCATATTTATAGTTTTGAAAAATGTTACAATTATACTTGTAAGTTTTATTTTTTGCATTAGCTTTCACTCAACAATATTGTAAACATTTTGCTGTCTTTTACTACATGGATGTATCATGATGTACTTAACCAATTCCTTGTTATTAGTCATCTAGATTAGTTTTTTATGGACTAATAGAAATACCTACAATTCAAGAGGCTTACATACTTTTGTTAATCTAATATTTCTTTTTGGAAATGCAGCTGGTTAGAATGCTTATTTTGGTAAAATTCTTCGGTGAAAACTTACATCATTAATACAAATTTGTTTACCAGCAGGCAGTGAATTCTCATTTATTGAAACCCCTGATAATAATACCCCTTATCTTTTAAGAAATCTCTGGGAGTTTGAGTGACAAAATCATGTTTCGATTTGCATTTTTTTACATATCTGTTCAATCCCCCCCCCCCCATATATTGGCCTTTTTTATTTTCTTTTGTGATTTTTCTTTGTTCATTGCTTTTTAAAAAAAAAAAACTTAAGTTTTTATGTTGTAAATAATCTTTACCAAGTTTTTGTTTCTTCTTTATTATTATATTTTTTTAATGTATAACTTATTTTGTTTTTACTTTGTCAACCTTACCAATTTTAGTTTTATTCGTTCTCTTATGCTTATGGAAGCTTTCCTACCTATCAGATAAATATTGTCCCCTTTACTATTCCATTACCAGCAATATTTACTTTGGAATAACCAACAGTATTTCTTTTCTTAAAATCTATTATATCTGATATTAATATAGCCACTCCAGCATTTTTTTTTTAAGATTTTTTATTTATTTATTTGAGAGAGAGAGAACACGAGATGGGGGAGGGTCAGAGGGAGAAGCAGACTCTCTGCTGAGCAGGGAGCCCAATGTGGGACTCAATCCTGGGACTCCAGGATCATGACCTGAGCCCAAGGCAGTCGCTTAACCAACTGAGTCACCCAGGTGCCCACTCCAGCATTTTTATGGTTACTTTTTGCATCATATATCTTGTTCCATCTTTTACTTTTACCTATTTGTATCTTTGAATCTAAAGTGTGTTTCTTGTATAGGACATGTAATTGGATCATGCTTTTTAAATCCTGTCTGACATTGTGCCTTTTGATTGGGGTGTTTATTAGTCCATTTATATTTAATATAATTATTAATACGGTTGAATTTTACTCTTTTTTCCCCCTGTTTTTCATGTCTTTTTGTTCTTATCCTTTATTCTCTTTTTTGTATTAAATATTTTGTAGTGTACTATTTTAATTCCTCTGTTGATTTTTTTAATGATATATTTTGAGTTATTTTCTTAGAGGTTGCTGTATGGATTATAATCTGTATCTTAATGTCTTAGTCTACTCTAGGTCAATGCTGATGTAGTTTTGGTAGAATATATAGTAGTGGTTTTGCTTCAGCTTAGCTCCATTTCTTTCTTCCTTTTTTGTTCTATTTTTGTCATATATCTATATATTTTATAAACCCAACAATACAGTATTATAATCATTTCTTTTAAAAATTTTCTTTTAGTGAAATTAAAAGAAGAAAAGAGAAATATTTATTTAGTCTTTTATATTTCACATATAATTACTATTTCTTATGCTTTTCATTTCTTTCTGTGAATTCAAGTTAGTTTCTGTGGTCATTTCCTTTCTGGCTTCCTTTAGGATTTTTTTCAAGGCAGATCTGGTAGCAAGGAATTCTCAGTCTTCGTTTATCAGGAAATGTATTTACTTCATTTTCATTTTTATAACTTTTTTTTTTTTTTAAGATTTTATTTATTTATTTGAGACAGAGAGAATGAGAGACAGAGAGCATGAGAGGGAGGAGGGTCAGAGGGAGAAGCAGACTCCCTGCCGAGCAGGGAGCCCGATGCGGGACTCGATCCCGGGACTCCAGGATCATGACCTGAGCCGAAGGCAGTCGCTTACCCGACTGAGCCACCCAGGCGCCCCACTTCATTTTCCTTTTTAAAGGATAGTCATAGCTAAAGATTGGTCCAAGGTTTGTGCTCAAACTTAAGCCAGTAAGGTTTCCACCCTTTGTCAGTGGATTTGTGTGTGAGCTATGGAATACATTAAAAATTCAGGCAGTTTTCAAAACAGGTTGAGCTTTTAACTTTCTGCCAGGGCTTCTACTGTGTGTGTGCCTGCTTCCTCCTCGTCAGCCAGGGATGTGTGGAGTGCTTAGGCCCTTTAGGGTGTCCTACTGCATGAGTACACAGCCTCAGTCAGCTAGGGATGTGCAAAGAGCTATTGGGCCCTTCTGTAGGTCTCTTATTTCAATACTTTCTCTTAAATTTCTGGTTAGTCCTCCAGGAGAGCTGGATTATTTCCCTCTTTGTTTATTTGTTTGTCCTTCCTTCATCTGGAGTTTTCTACTTTTCCTAATAACGCCACTCATGTTGGCTTCTAATGGTGGGGAAGCTGCTTGTTTTCATGACAAGCCAGTATAACCAGTGGGAGGGAGGGGAAATGGAGGGTGGGTGAAGTTGGAGGGTTGATGGAGGTAGCCCCAGGCAAGAACACCACAGAGTTCCATTGTTCAGCAGTTTTCATGAATAAACACTTTTCAATTTGTTCTCCTTTGGTCTATTTCCAGAGCCCTAAAATGATTGTTTGGGACAGTTTAGTTTATATTTGTTTTTTGGGTAGAAGATTTGCTAAGCTCTTTCCTGTGCCATAGTTGGAAGTTTAGACTTAGGTATTTTATTTTATAAGATGATTGTTTTGGCATTGATATGATCATTTTGTATTTTATTTTTTGCATAGTGAATTTCATTGGTAGATTTTCTAGGTTTTCTCTATTCTTGGAATAAAATCTTTTTTGATTGTAATTTATTAAGTCCTTTAATGCATATATTAATTTTGAATAATTTGACATTTTCCCATTGATGTTTTTATTGAAACTTAATACTGGGTTTGTCTTAATGTACTATGAAAACTAATTCAGTCTAAAAATTTTACCTGAGGAATTCATCTGTGGCCCTAAAGAAGATTGAGCTAAAGATGATACAATTCCTTTTACAGGCATTATCCTGCACTGAAAACTCTGGAACATCTAGAGCATACCTATCTGCCTCAAGTAAGCCACTATCGATTCTGCAAGGTGATGGTGGACAACATCCCCAAGCTTCGAGAAGAAATTAAGGATGTTTCTATGTCTGATCTCAAAGACTTTCTGGAGAGTATCCGCAAACATTCAGACAAAATTGGAGAGACTGCCATGAAGCAAGTAGGTCTTGGGTTTACGATAGGTTGGCCAATGACTTTGCTAGTATTCTGTTAAACATGGGTTTCTCTCTGCTAAATGTCTTAATTGTTTCATGTCATTTTAGGGAAGTCCTTCCTCTTTATGGGAACACATGATTAAAAGATGTGTTTTATTTTTTTAACAGAGCAATGAATTATTTACTAGTATATTGCTTTGCTCTGTGGATGTTCAGTAAATATGGATCGATTGTGATAGTTATATAGGGACTTTAAAGAGGTTTTTCTATTTTTTGAATATTTTCCTTGACTTTGGATATGATTTGAAGCCCAAGATTTTTAAAAGGTCTCTTTCTAGGTAATGAGCTAACTTGTGCTGTAGGTACCTTTGGTTGATTACTTATTATGTAAGCAAGATGTCATGTTATTTATAAATATTTCTGTAGTTATTATTTCTGGTATCAATGGGTATCAGTGAAGAAAGTCCTTTTGGGAAATAATGTGAATTATGATCACAGAAAGGGATTTATTTACAGCTTATAAGTTAACAAATGTGTTAAAAATTTTTAGGTTTTTTTTTCCTTTTAATATCTTCATCTCTAAGTAATGAAAGCCACCAAGGAATGTCTTGATTTCTTTCTCATCATTTTGAATAAAAGAGCGCTAATGATTTGCAGTGCTGCTTGCTCTTAAAATTTAAATCACATTGATTTTATTAAAATATCTCAGTATATCTTATGATGTAGCCTACAACAACAAAGAAGACTTGGTTGTTTATGGAAAGTGTTTGGTTCTACAAATAACTATGTTCTTGAAGAAGTCATTTGTAGTTCTTATTATGGGAAGAAGGAGGGAGCACATCATATTTTTGATCTCAGCAAGTCTTGGTAATCTTTCAGATGTCTGATTCTGCAGAAGAGATTTGTCTATTGGAAATTTCTTTCCTAAAGCAATGCAGACATCTTTTCCCCTCTCTTTTAAATTTTGTCAATGTTATACTTTATAATGGGGAATATTTAAAACTAGTTGATGATAATCCTGATGGAAATAATCATATCATGTCATTTTTTAGTGGTGAAGAAACAAAATTAATCATTGAAAATATATCTTTGTATTACTGGGTATATATTTTGAGTACAGGACTGAAGGTATTCTGCAAGACAAGTCTCTATTGTGTTTGACAAGTTTTTTCTAAACTTTTAAAAATAGGAGAGTGTAGTACAGAGTCTGTGGAAGCATTCTTTTTTTAAAGTAACCTTTTTTTTTTTTAGGCCTCTGCTTGAGAAATTAATTTCAGTTCTTTTTTGGTGAAAGAGAGGATTCCATGAAAATACTATTATTTCACTTAATGTGGATTATCTGGTTTCACCTCTTAATTATTTAAAGAAATTCAGGCCCAAGGCAGGGAAGTGACTCACTCAAGTTGAGATGGCTTGTAAAGGTCAGATTCTGTGGTAGAATTCAGGTTAGATTGAGGTGAATTTGCCTACTATGGCACTCAGTCTGTGTAAACTATTAGCTATTTGGTATATTTGTGTCATATAAAGAACTGAAGAAAACCATTGTGGATTCAGGCCTTTTAATTAAACTGATAACCCTTCATTCTTCTTATAAAATTTCCTATCAGGTATAGCTCTTGTTGCATGTATTGTTATCCTATGCCATGTTAGTTGAGATCTTTGAATAAAAATATCTTAACACATTTTAAGATCTGTAGTACCTAAAAAATAAACAAAGTGGGAGGGAGAGAAATTACCATATACTTTGTACATAGTGGTTGTTCAATAAATATTTATTTGAATTCATGGATGTTGGAAAGAGGGAAAGGATATGATTTATTTTTCATTTATGTCAAGCCTGGAATGATGTTTCTGACTTGTGATGGTTTTCTTCATGTTGGTAATGTAGGGAATCTTTCCATTGTGTGGCTCTGTCAGTCTCTCCACACTCCATTTTAGTGTGGCTTTGAAGGTTACTTCAGAAGGAAAAAGGCCAGGGAGCATTGCTTGTGTTAGAGTTTTTAAGGGCTAATCATGGACACAACATATTATCACTTCTACTCACATATCTTTGGCCAGAACCTAATTACAGGTCAGCTTTACTGACCTGCAAGGGAGGTTGAGAAAATAAAATCTTACTCATCACTAAGAGGAGAAGCACTCGGGTTTGGTGAATAGTAGCTAGTCTCTGGCACAGTCTACCCTTTGGTCATCAAATATCTCTTCACTTTTCATGCTCCTTCCCAAGGAAGGCAACCCAATATCCCGTCTAGTTACTACATCCATTTCAAAATCTAGTATCTTCCAGGGATGCTCAAAACTCGCCATCAGATCCAGATGAGCCTCCAGATCCAGATGGGCTGCTGACCAGGAAAGAAGATGACAAGTTATCTACACCTGTGTTCCCTTCCACCTCCAATGAAGAAGCTAGAATAGAATAACTACAACAAAAACTTGAATTTAAAAATGGGAACAGTGGGAGATGAACAGTATTTCCTGCTTCATAAGCAAATCATGTAATCCTTTTGGGTCATCATTGGGGAATCCTTCTCCCTTGGTAGTAGTGGGTCTTTCTTGCTTAGACATTAACTCTCTGAGAGGAACTCCTTTGCCTGTAGTTCTCCTGGGCTCCTGGTTGCACCCTGTTTTTTCTTTCTCTATTTTTTTCCTTTTCAGAAAGAAGTGGATGCTGGGGAATATATCTTTCTTAGGTGATCTGTCTTTCTCATTTTCTTTCTCTCTTTATATTTCTAGATATCTACATGTACATCTATAACTATATCTGTATACATACACCCGTCTACATATATAATATATGTAGATATGTATCTTTGACTGCCTGCTTTCTGCTTCTGCAAATTTAGGGACCCAAAGGTTGTTTTAAGTCTCTGAACAGCCAAAGGTTTATTTAGTCCAGATTTGTGATTTTTGGGCATTATAGTTAGCTCAAAACTTAGGAGGCCTCTGATCTGTTTCTTTCCCATAGGTTCTATGTGGACACCAAACCCAATGTTCTTTTCTAGCTATAATTTTGAGGAATAGTTTTTTTTTTCTTCTCCCCAGTTTGCGAAGGTAGGCCTTGTCTCATGCCTTTCTTACTTTAATGGCCCTACTTTGAAGCTGTATGAAATAATGGGTAAGAGGACCACACCTGAATTTGATCTTTGCTTCAGGATTGAGTCACTTTGTTCAACTAGAAGTATTATTTGGAATTTATTGCTCAAACTTTTACCATTCTTTTACCGTTGGGATTCTATATGCGTTCAGCCTTCTAACCCTCTGAGGCCCAAGTGTGTCTGGACTTCCTCTATTTCCTATAATTTCTTTTTTTTTTTTTTTAAAGATTTTATTTATTTATTTGAGAGAGAGAATGAGAGACAGCACAAGAGGGAAGAGGGTCAGAGGGAGAAGCAGACCCCCCGCTGAGCAGGGAGCCCAATGCGGGACTCGATCCCGGGACTCCAGGATCATGACCTGAGCCGAAGGCAGTTGCTTAACCAACTGAGCCACCCAGGCGCCCCTCCTATAATTTCATTTAGCAAACCAGCAACTTCTTTTTTGTGCCTCTTTTCTATAATACCTTGCTAGAAATAGAAAGTAAATGCTGATATATATTATAACCCTGACTCTCCATTCAGTTACAGAGCTACAGGCCCCATAGCCATGTGGTGTGCCTTTTCATTTATTACAGGTTCCAGTTTTACCAGTTCTTTTGCCACAGTATTACAGGGCTCTCCAGGCTTTCAGCTTGTTAAATATATATTCTTGCTGCCTATTGCCTGACTTCTCAACCAATGCCATTTCTTTTAGTTTTTTATTTTTTGTTAAGGCAAAACCATTCTTCCAATACCAGTTTCTGTTTTCCCTGAATAATGCTGCTTGTTGTAAGAGCTAAGCTCTAAAATCTCACCATAGAAGTTTCATTTTTCCTCATTGGAAGTCCAAAATGGATCTTCCTGGTAGGGTCGCTCTTCTTTAAGTGACCATCAAGGGATCCAAGACTCTTCTGACTTGTGGCTTTATCACTTCCAACATTATATCAGTAGGAAAAAGAGTAAATAAGACCCTGGGGATTTCTATGGACCAGGCTTGTAAGTGATACGTATCACTGCTGTCAACATTACATTGGCCATACCTTATACACTGCAGGTGAGGCTTGGATATATAGTCTGTCTGACTGGGAGGAACAAGAAATAGGTTTGGTGAATAGCTAGCTAGCCTCTGCTACAACCTACTATTATACAGCCTCGGAAAAAACATATCTTCCATTCTCTTGCCTTTTTTCTTCACAATACATATCTTCCATGTCGCTTGCCTGTTTCCCCCCCACAATTTCATCTCTTTGCCATTCCCCGTCCCGCATATGTTTGCCTTCTGATTTACTAATTCAATTTTTAGCATTGTCAATTCTGCTATTCAGAACTTTGTTATCATTATTATTTTTAGTTTAGCAGCCTGTGAAACCACAGGTTTGCCTTTAGAAATTTGTTCTTGTCCTTTTTTTAAAAAAAATATTCTAAGTTGTTTTCTTGAGAACCATATGAGAAAATAGGTTTGAAAGTCTTATTGATACTGATAATTGGTCTGGGCTCTTCTAGAAATTAGGTAGGTGATTGTGCTTTTTCATGGTGGACATTTCCCTTTGTCTTCTACCCACGTATCCTGAGTTGCTACATTGATCTCTGGGTGGACTTTGTCCTTGGTACTGTGCAGTGATGGAAGAATTGGTAGATTGGTTTCTTTTGAGGATATAACAGCCAAAACAAACTACCAGAAGGGCTCCACCCTGATTAAACTTTAATGAGCAAATTAGGCTCTAAACTTTTAGCTGTTATTATAATCCCAAACTGTTTGTTGTCCCATTTTATCAAAAGATATGTTGCAAAAAATACTATTTGAGGATGATCTGAAGGATATGTAGTTTATCCATTCCTCTGTATTTAAAGTGGTATGTTGTCTCTGGATAAAGCTTTATCAGCAGGTAGCTCTTTGCTTTGATCGCATGTGGTAGGCAGAATTCTAGGATGATCCCCAGGATTCCTGCCCCCTGGTGCTGCATGCATCCTGTAAAATCCCCCTCCTTGAGTGCATGGGCCTGGTATAATTAGGTAGACTCTTTTAAGAGTGAATGGAGATCAGGTATAGAAGTTAGATTTAAAGCTGCAGCAGATGCTCTACTGTTGGTCTTGAAGAAATAAGCTGCCATGTTGGAGAGGGACACATAGCATGGAACTGTAGGCCGCTGGAGGTGCTGAGACTTCCTGACAGCCGGCAAGGAAATGGGAACCAAATCCCACAACCACACGGAACTGAATTCTGCCTATAATGTAAATGAATTTAGAAGAGGACCCTGAGTTCCTGATGAGACCACAGCTCTGACTGACACCATGATTTCAGCCTGGTGAGACCCTGAGTAGAAGACTCAGCAAAAAATGCTGAACTCCTGAACCATGGAAACTAAGATAGTAACTGTGTGGTTTTAAACCACTAAGTTTATAGGAATTTGTTACAGCAATAGAAAATTAATATCTCTATTATTTTGGTCTTTTGTTGTTGTTGTTGTTTAAAGATTTATTTATTTATTTGAGAGAAAGAGAGGGCACCAGCAGGAGGGGCAGTGGGAGAGGGAGAGAGAATCCCAAGCAGACTCTGTGCTAGGTGTGGAGCCCAATGTGGGGCTCCCCCAACCCTGAGACCATGACCCAAGCCGAAACCAAGAGTGGGAGCTCAACCGACTCCACCACCCAGGCACCCCCTACCTTTTTAAAAGACTTATTTATTTATTTGAGAGCGAGAGAGAGAACGCAAGTGAGCATATTTTGGTGTTGAGTAGAATTACTTTTTACTAAACTACATTTTTATTTTGCCTTTGTTGAGTGAAGAAACAGTGGTATAGTCTAGTTTAAAATGTGTCTAGATAGAAGTCTCTGAGTTTTTCATCTATCTTCCAGTATACCTACGAAGCTGCAGAAAAGTAAAAGATATGTAAGTATGAAAACTAGGAGAGAAGTTCAGCCATTTAGTAGAATCTGAGGAGGAGTTTTAAAATTGTCCATTCTGCTATTACCTTGTTGAATTTTAAGTTAAGCAGTCTTGTTTTTATTTTCAAAAAATCTTTCATATTCTCTCATATATATATACATACATATATATATGCATATATATATAATATATATATATATTTTTTAACATGGGATTGGATTAACAGCATTTCATGGACCCAGCTGTGGGTTCTGCCATGGGAAATAGAACCGTCTGCAAAGTAGGCAGAAAATCCCTACCTTTTATCCTGTCTTTTTTTAATGTTTCTCTTCTTCCTGCATCCTTCCAAAATACTGTGCATATCTTATTTTAGAATTATCATTTTAGCTTGAAGTGATTTTATAAAAAATGTCTAAAGAAATTCTTTGTTAATTGTCTGCTGTTTTCTAGTTTTCCTGTTGACACTGATTTCTGTAATTCACTTGTTATGGAATTGATTTGTACAGGAGGGAAGTTCTGTATTTCTTATTTTGATTAGTTTGCCTTAGGCCTTGTGAGGCTAAATAACATTTGTAATATAAACATTCTTGGCTAGGTTGATTTCTATGTGCGGCTGTTTAACAAAGGGAAGGATTTATTTACTTTTAAAATTCTAACTTGGCTTTGCTAAATTATATGGGTTATATAACTGTTGCTTAGAAAAGGAACCGGTTGCCCATAAAGGAGATGGAAGGCTCCTAGGCAGTCTTCCTTTAATAATTGGTCTTAAAGAAACTGACCTTTGAGTGAGATTAGTTGTCTCCATGCTTCTTTCAACCCTTGACTTTCTTTGGTTAAGTCTTGACTAGAGCAAAATGTGCTCTTTTATTTATTGTGTAGAACATCTTTTGACTTAGATCTGGCACAGTACTACCAACTGAGTTAACACAGGCTGTGTAATGACTGCCAAGTAAAAGCAGTTTTGCTGTTGAAACCTCTTTTGTGCTGGATGCTATACAGTATTCCAATGGAATATGGTTTTGGGGTCAGAGAAGCTGGTGTTCAGTTGGTCTGGTATTTTTGGATTTATTTTATACTCTCTTTTCTTCCTAATTTCAGTATTTATATATTTGTACTACTCTTTACTCCTTGGTCTTTGATGATGTGGATGGCCCTGGGGGTGGGGTGGGGGAGGGGGTGAGAGCTGTTTTATAGGGATTCTTGAAATAAGCAGCAATCAGAATAGCTTGCTATCAGAATAGCAATCAGAATATGGTAGATAGTCTGATAGTATGGATTTAGTTTACTATTAAGTCATGTAATAGTTAACAGAGTAGATTTTGGAGTCTGGGTTAAACTCCTAGATTTGCCATTTGTTAGCTATATGACAATGAGCAGGTCATCAAGCATCCCATTCAGTCTTCACAACTCTATAAAGTAGGAATTTTTAATCATCTTTTCAAAGGAAATCAAGTATTTAGTTTGGTCCCAGGCATATAATAAATGCTTTTAAACAGTTTTTTCTCCTTGCCTTAAAAAATTGTTTGTTATATCTACTTCTAAAATATTTTGACCCTGATTTCAATTAAAAATCACATATATATTGGAAGACAATTAAGTATAAAAGATCAATATCCTTTTATTGATACTGAGTTGGGATGAGAGAAGAAGGATAGTTTATTTCTTAAATCTGATTTGAAGACAGTATCGCTGTTTGGTTTTGAGCTTTCTCTTTTCAGGGTAAAAAGGAAACTATGGTGTGTGTATATGTGTGCATATATAATAAACATAGTATTTATTTGCTTTGACTAAGCAAAGCATACCAGCTTATTAGGAGAAATTTTCCCTTTAATTAAACTTAAGAGAAAATTATCATAATGATTCTCAATACAGTTTATGGTTTTGTGGTGTGCTCATCCTAAAATAGAACATTGCTTAGAAAATCTAGAGAAAGAGGAATTATTACGATACTTACTCCATCTCTTACAAATATATATATATATATGTGTGTGTGTATATATATATATATATATTTCAGTTATTTTAAGATTAACTTCTTTTGGGAATATTCCTTTTACTGAGTCTTGGCTTGTGAGCAATAATACAGTATAGTATCATAAGAATAAACTAACAAGTAGAACAGAATACAAGTACAGAAATTGACCAAATATATTCATATATATATATGAATTTAATAAGTGACAAAGGTGCTCTCATGCAAGAAGCATAAATACACACAAATCAGCATCACACCATATAGGTGTAAAGTAAGTTTTCTTTCAGTAAATTTTATAGGCAGAAAGGTCAGCGGAGTGCATGTGAACATCATTCTACTGCCCTTCTCTGGAGGGATGTGATGGGTTCAGCTTTGCTGTACAAACAGTAGGATGTGTCTCAGGAGAGGGACCCTGCTCTCAGATCATTTATAGGGAAGCTGGGAAGAAGCAGATTTGGATCCTTGCTGGTCCAAGAAATGTGTTGGTAAGGGTAATTGTCATATCAGTGCCACTTATATCAGCTAAAGGGACCTAGTATTCTTCAGATGAGCTAAGTCAGTTTTCTTGAACCAGCTTATTGCTGAGCTATGAGAATGGTGAAGGTAGAGAGCCACTAGGGCCCTCCAAGACAACATCTCCTAGCAGTGGGGAACTCCATTAATGTGATTGCTGCTTTATTTTTCTGTCTTCCCAACTAGTCTGGTCTGTGTAAGAAGAGAGGTATGGTTTTATTTTTATAGTCCCAGTGCCTTACTAGCATAGTACTTGGGGACAGTAGATAGTTAATAAATAGTTAATAAATCAATTAATGACTATTGTGTTATTTAATTAAATTTAATGTACCTACAACTTAAGATTTTTCAGGAAAAGACATCTTTTAAAAAAATGTTCTAAGGGGGCGCCTGGGTGGCTCAGTCGTTAAGCGTCTGCCTTCAGCTCAGGTCATGATCCCGGGGTCCTGGGATCGAGCCCCACATCGGGCTCCCTGCTCAGTGGGAAACCTGCTTCTCCCTCTCCCACTCCCCCTGCTTGTGTTCCCTCTCTCTCTGTGTCTCTCTCTGTCAGATAAATAAATAAAATCTTTTAATAAAAAAAAATGTTCTAAGGTATATGCTCTTAGTCTCCAGTTACGTTCTTAAGTATATGAGAATGTCTAAGATTGCTTTTTGAATAGATTTTGACCCTTTCTGAAAGTACTGTGGAGGTACTAAGAGATTATCAAATTGACTTGTTAAAAATGTTGAATTCAACATATACATTTATATTTTCTACCTCTTCAAACTTGTAACAACAAAAGCTAGGGACGCCTTGGTGGCTCAGTTGGTTAAGTGTCTGCCTTCGGCTCAGGTTGTGATCTCAGAGTCGTGGGATCAAGCCCCGCATCGGGCTCCCTGCTCAGCTGGGAGTCTGCTTCTCCCTCTGCTCCTTCTCCCCGCTCATGTTCTTTCTCTCTCTCTCACTCACTCTCTCTCTCTCAAATAAATAATTAGAAATCTTAAAAAAAAAAGCAGTTAGACGACCTGATTCCTTCCCCAGCTTTTCCCCACCAGTTAACTGCCCTATCCTAGCTCTAGCAGAAGACCAGAGGGCAGTAGACATAAGTCAGTGGTAGGGTTACCAAACTCAAAGCAGTGAAAGTTTGTGTACTGAGTATTGAGATTCATCTTGCATTTCACAACCCTCTTCTCTGATTTGGTTCCCAGGACTCTTAATAGCCAGGTTTATATCCTTCAGGTATGAGATTGGAAGGTACTGTGAATAATAGGATTAATCCAAGAGAACTGTCTTAACGGTATGTCCACTGGGCAGTCCCCTGTCAAATGGACAGCTCAGATCACTTTGAAGTCCATAGTTGACTAGACTGATGTACACGCACAGAACGTTCAGTCAGCTTTTTAGTTTCCCAATTTGAGATATGGGCAGATCACTAAGGATCAGCAGACATTTGAGAAAATCCTCTAACATTACAGTTAGGGATCAGAACAAATACATATAAAGAAGCAGCTTGGAAAGTAGAGAGACTGTGCAAGAAGAAGAAAACTAAAAGGCAAAACAAAACAATCAATAGTGTTGGAAAGATAAGAGAAAAAAATTGTACATACAAGCAAGATCAGAAAGCTGCACAAATGGAGAAATTCAGAGAGCAAAAGGAAAAGAATTAAAAATATGATAGCAAAGGGGCCCCTGGGTGGCTCAGTTGTTAAGCGTCTGCCTTCGGCTCAGGTCATGATCCCAGGGTCCTGGGATCGAGCCCCACATTGGGCTCCCTGCTCGGCGGGAGGCCTGTTTCTCCCTCTCCCTCTCCCACTCCCTCTGCTTGTGTTCCTGGTCTTGCTATCTCTCTTTCTGTCAAATAAATAAATAAAATCTTTAAAACAATTATTTCTAAAAAAAAAAAATAGCAGAAACCTTAAAGGAGGGTTTGGAAAATAAGGTGGAGAAGATCCCCCAGAGAGAGTAAAAAGAAAAAGAGATAGAACATGGGAAATAGAAAAGATAGAAAAATATTAGGGGGTCAGTCCAGGAGATCCAGCATTTGAATACTAGGTGTTCTAGAAAAAGAAAGCAGAGAAAATGAAGGAAAAGAATTCATAGAAATAACGTGGGAAAATTTCCCAAAATTCTAAGACATGAATTTCCAGATTAAAATATGCCTAATACAAGGGATGAAAATAGTCTTACATGCAGGTATGTTACGAGATTTCAGAAGCCAGAGGACAAATAGAAAATCCTAAATGCCTCTAGAGATAAAAAAACAGGATTCAGTGTCAAAATGATTTTGGATTATAGCAATACTGGAAGGTAGACTGAAATGGAGCAGTGTCTTTAAAGTTCTAAGGGAAAATGATTACCGATCCACGTTTCCCTCTCTAGCCACACAATACCAAGCAAGTGTAAGGGTGGGATAAATATGTTTTTGGTAATGGAAGTCTTCAAAAATTTGCTTCCCATAAACTCCCCTCCCCAAAGATATGAGATATTAAGGGCATAGATAGAAGAGGGGGCAAATAGGTTTCTAAGATGATAATTAAAAGGGAGGTAGTTGGTTGACAGTGGGGTAGCAGGCAGAGAGTACAACCAGCACAGTCTGGAGCAATTTAGAAAGTTTAAAGAGGTATCCTGAGAAAGTGAAAGTAATAGAATACTGGATGGATTTGTACATATTGAAAGGAAATTCGGATAGTTGGGGAGAATTTGGGAACAGAGTAGCGCTAAGTACATAAAAACTTAGGTAAACTTAAACATAAGAAAATTTAATGCCAGAAAACAAGTTATGTAAAACAGGAAAAGTGATGATCGTATCTTACAGGGCTTGCCTGTGAATTGTTTTTATATCGTTATAATAAATGCTGAAAGTTAACTTACCTAATGAATCCATCGATTTATCTCTGTTTTGGAGGGGTAGGTGAATGGACACTGTGTGCAGATGTGTGGTGCTGGTGTGTTATGCATGTGAAGAGACCTAACTAAATCCTCATCTTCTGTGGTGGAACATCAATAGATAATGCTTAAATCTAACACACACACAGGAAAAGGCAGAAGCAACCCAAGGGTCCATTGACAGATGAATGGATCAACAAAATGTGATACATACATATAATGGAATATGGTTCAGCCTCAAAAAGGGAAGGAAACTGACACATGCTACAACATGGATGAGACATGATGCTAAGTGAACTAACCCAGGCACAAAAGGACAAATAATGTATGATTCCACATATATGAGGTTCCTGAAGTAGTCAAATTTATAAAGACAGAAAGTAGAATGATGGTTTCCAGGGCCTGGGCTAGAGGATTGATGAATTAATGTTTAATGGGTACAGAGTCTGAGCTGGGGAAGATGAAGTTCTGAAGAGGGATGGTGGGGATGGTTATACAGTGTGAATGTACCTAATGTCATAGGACTGTACACTTAAAACTGGTTAACATGGAAAATTCTATGTTACATATATTTACCACAATTAAAAAAACCTGAAAAAATAGGCAATAGCACACACATGCATGCTAGATAGAGATAAAGAGGGCAAACTTCAAAAGAGTGGTTGCCTCTGAGGAGCAGGATTTAGGGGGAAGAAGGAGAGGAGGAAATGGTTGCTTTTCATAATAAACCCTATAGAATGATTTGACTATGTACAACTTAATTATGCATAACTTTGCATGTATAACTTAGATAAAATATATTGAATGAAAAAGAAAAGAAATATAAACCATCAGTTTTGAAATACATGTATAGTAGACATTGGTAGACTGGATATGAGGTAGGAAAAATTCCAACTCTTAGGGTACAAAGGAAGAGTGCCCCTTATTTAAGGGACCACTTATACTTATCTTTATTCTTGGTTTTCTTTTCTGCTCTATGTGGGGTAGTGGAGGAGTCTCTGTTTTTCAGATTCGTAGCTGTAATAAGATGGGATTGTAATTATGTGTTAGATACAAGTTAAATTAAGGTCCATTTGGTTCTCTGTTGTAGTGTGTGCCTTATTAAAGAAGAGAACAGATTAAATTTAATATAATGGACAACATTATATATATATAATATATATATGTTTATAAATGCAAAAATCTTGAGGGTGATGGTAAAGGTTGAAAATTTGTGATAATCAGAATGATCTCTTTCCCTTGCCTTGAATTCTTAAGATAAATATTTACCCCTGTTCAGAAGAGAATATGAGTTCTTCACCTTCTTTTGGTTGCAAAATCAATGTCACACTACCCGCCCCTGACTACTGCAGACCCACACGCTCATTTCGATCATCCTCGGGCATGTGTTCTGATGAGTGAGTGAGTGGTCCCTGCGTAGTTTCAGGAGAAGAGGAGGAAAGAGGGAATTAGAACAGTGAAGGAAAATAGTGCTGATAGGCCAGGCTTCCTGTAATTGGCTTGGCCTCAGAATCTTGTGGGAAAGAGCCAGTGGCCTCATTATTACTTCATTGGGAAACTAAACTTTCTGTTGAATTTAAAATAAAGGAACATGACCCTCACTATGAAGTTTTTCTTGGGTGGTTTGTACAATAACCGAACTTCATACCATTACAACACTCCTGGGATTTCCTACTCCCCAAGTATCATGAATAAATGTACCACACTAATGTGGAAATGAAGTTCAGTTCACTGAACTTACTTTTTGACTTGAACTTGAGACCAGTACTTTAGATCTGAGTCATGGGGTGGAAATAAATTGATCTTATTAACAAATAAGATGCCAACTGGTTTTTTTTTATTATGTAATTTAACCTCTGAAGTCTGCAAGGGCATGAAAGAGGTTATTTAAAAAGGTTGCCTTAAATATAATATATAAATACACAACCTAAGTGCTGTTAGACATTCTGTACTGGCGCCTAAGAACGACTACCTTATTATCCGATAAAGTTTAGGTGTGGTCAGGGACAGCCTCTGTCTACCTTTCTAAAAGATAAATGGAAGCAGGATGTATTTTTCATCTCCTCATTGGAATGAACTATTAAAGCTTATGTTTAAAAGTAGTGATCTCTCATTACAGGTCTGAATAAGCTAGTATTCTTGTGTTATATCTGTTTATAAAGTTACTATCTTACTTCGCTTGTACATGGATGTTGTTTTTTCAAGTCAGGTATAACTGCATGATTGAAATACAGAATAAATATTTAAAAGCAAAGACTTACTTCCCTTTTACTTTCTACCTCTTTACATGGTTAGGTGCCCCCTGCTTTTTCCCCCTCCTGAGTTCTAGAAATCCTGCTTCCAAGACCTGAGGATTCAGCTTCTTCCTAAGCTTACATGCTGACCAGCCCAACTGAGAATCTTTTATTTTTAAAAATCAACTATAAGATTAAAACCATAATAGAGGGACGCCTGGGTGGCTCAGTCGGTTAAGCATCTGCCTTCGGCTCAGGTCATGATCCCAGGGTCCTGGTATTGAGCCCCACCTCTGGCTCCCTGCTCAGCAGGGAGTCGTCTTCTCCCTCTGCCTGCCGCTCCCCCTGCTTGTGAGCGCTCTCTCTCTGGCAAATAAATAAATAAAAACCTTTTAAAAAAACCATAATAGAGTATTAATCAAATTTGAGAGCCATGGTATTTGCTCCCTGTTTTATATATATATATATGTTTAGCTGTATGGATAATGTTCCTTGGTCTAAAGAACAATTCCAAGTATGATGTTTTTAGAGGGTTTAAATTCAAGGATAAGGACTAATCAGTTCTGTTATTCCCAGATCCCAGATTTTCCTGATATTCTGATATATCTTCACTACTATTCTAATGAGATTAAATTCTAATGTCTAATCTGATATCAATACAGTGAAAAGTATACAAAGCAAACAAGGACGGCAAGGATTTGTTTTAAAATGGTTGTAAATCTGGGATGCCTGGGTGGCTCAGTCGGTTAAGTGTCTGCCTTCAGCTCAGGTCATGATCCCAGGGTCCTCAGGTCATGATCCCAGCTCTGCATCAGGCTCCCGGCTCAGCGGGGAGCCTGCCGCTCCCCCTGCTTGTGCTCTCTCTCTTTCTCTCTCTCTGACAAATAAATAAATAAAATCTTAAAAAAATGGTTGTAAATCTTTCCCATTTTGTACTTGAATGTGATTAAATCTTTGGACCCTGCCAGCAGATAGTAATTTATTCTGTTTGCATTCCATCTTAAATTTGGTGAGTGCTTTCTCACATTTAGTTTTTCTCTACCCTATGTTTAGGTCTATTTAATATAATTCTATAAAATAGATCTCATAGAGCATGGTAGATATATCTGGTCATTTCAATTGCCTTTTATTAATACTTTCATTGGACTACTGGGGATTATTATACCTAAAAAAAAGTAGGTTTCTTATGTAAGTGACTTGAGAAGTTACTGTAACATTATATAAGTAGAGTTATGAGTTATAAAATATTATAATCAAAGTGGAATTAACACCAAGCAAAGCTACTTTTATGTTAAAAAGATTGTGTTTCATTACAGCGGTTTTAAGAACACACTGAGATAGTGGTCTGAGAATGTTAGACCCTTTAATAGATTTAGGATTGGACCACAGGAGACTGATTCCATTGCCGACACTCTCAAGGACAACAGGCATTTACTTTTATGAACTTGGATTGCACAAATTGAAGAGAGAGGTGATGCCTTCTCTTCGTCATGCAGTTTTACTGATAATATAGCATACAGAGCAGCAATCAACCCTCTTTGTGATAATTTTTAGAGAAAGTAAACTCATGTCTATTCCTGATCAAGTCTTTCTTATAGGGGTGCCTGGGTGGCTCAGTTGGTTAAGCATCTGCCTTCAGCTCAGGTCATGGTCTCAGGGTCCTGGGATCCGAGCCCTGCATTGGGCTCCCTGCTCAGAGGGGAGTCTGCTTCTCCCTCTCCCTCTGCTCTGCTCTCTCTCTCTCAAATAAATAAATAAAATCTTAAAAAACAAAGTCTTCTTTGTAGAAAAATTTTTGTAGTATTTTCAATATTAAAGGCATAGGTTTGGAGTCAGAAAGGCTGAGTTAAAACCTGGATCTGTCGCTTATAACGTGACTGAGCAGAACACTTAACTTATGCCTTAATGTGCTCTTTTATCAGTAAGGCTCAAATATGATGATGTATATAAAGTACTTAGCACTGTGTCCCACACAGCAGGTACATGACATGTTGGGATGTTTGTGTTTTGAGAGCTATGTAATTTTATCAGGTAATTGAAGTCTTCACTGGGGTACCCCGGGTACTGATAGCCTGATACCAACCGGGTCTCCATCTCTCCATCTTCTTAGTAAATGTTTGCAACTGCATTTTTCCGTGAGTGTTTTTAAACAAACTGATCTGGGAAAAGCATGAACCACTACTTTTGGAGGGGGAAAATTGTTCTTTTACCTTAAGAGGTTTTCCTTATTATTTTTAGGCTTCAGTGTTAATAAATGCAGGGTTTTATTTGTTTCTGTTTTTTTACTATATTTAATGTCAGTGCCTGAAACCAAACCCTACATCTGTTTAAATAAGCAATTCAGGTCATAGAAATTAGTGAGACTTACATGGATCTTTATTTTGTTGTTGGAAATTTGATTTGGGGCCCTTAGCCTCTCTACAGTCTCCTCAAATAACTTCACTTTGCATCTGGTGATTATATTTCTCAGTTACTAGATAGACCTGTACACTGAGCTCAAAGCAGTTTCTTATCTCCTTCTGTGCTGATACTTTTTGCTATGAACATGACAGTTTACTGGTGTGCTTTACTCTCTTTTCAACATCCCTAGACCCCAGCCATGTGTGCAGAGCGTAGTGGAGCCAAGTCTGAGGTTTGGATCTAGAGCGTTCCCTAAATCCCCATGGTGTGTCCTTTGACCTGGGTGATAGCTCTTACTGACCCTGGAGAAATCCAGTTGAGAATTCCTGGGATTGTTGTACTCTCAGCAAGTGCTTTATTCTTGTCCTCTGCCAGATGTTTTCTTTACTGAGCATAAAAACTCCATCAAAATAATGCTCAGGGAACGGATATGTGAGGGAAAAAAAAAGAAAGGAAGAAAGAGAAATAGTCAAACATATTCAGGAGGGCTAGAGAAACCAACCTAAGGGTGTTCTAGAACACGAGGAATCTAGCTTAGTTGTATATTCTTACATCCTTCTAGAGTTTAAACTCTAAAAAGTGTTAGCAGGTGATGCCAAAGTAGTTAAAATTTTTTTAAAAATTTACATACAATAATTTTTTTTCTTTGGTGTACATGAGTTTTTAAAACATGCATAGTTAGATTCATGTGACCACCATTCCAAACAGGATACAGAACATTTCTGTCACCTTTCCAAATTCCCTTGGGCTGCCCCTTTGTAGTTAAATCTTCTCTCTACCCATAATCCCTGGCCATTGATCATGACGTGTATCAAAAATATAGGATAGGAAGCACATGAAACAGGTAAGGAGGACTACTGGAAACTTTAATTAATTATTGCTCGGCTCCTCACTGATTGGAAATGTGGCATTTCACTTATTCCCTTTCTATTAGGATCTTAATAGAGAAATAAACCTCAAACCAAAACATAGAAAAGTTAAATTTTCTCAATT
This sequence comes from Mirounga leonina, assembly GCF_011800145.1. NCBI lineage: Eukaryota > Metazoa > Chordata > Mammalia > Carnivora > Phocidae > Mirounga > Mirounga leonina. Next base: position 42,474,210 of record NW_023270305.1, read on the forward strand.
AAATAGTGACAGATGATCATCTAAGTTGTTGCTTTTTCTAGGCCTATGCAGTTCTAAGCTTTAGAGGCTTTGTGACCTTTGAACCTGACTACTGGGATGGATTCTTTCTTCATTAGAAGGTGAATAGATACAGAGCTGCACCAAGATAGCTAGGGAATGTAATAACACCTTGGACTAGGAAGTATGAGAAGTAGTCAGATCATTAGAATTGAATTTTTTACTCAAAGACTCTTTGTTCTTTGTGAGAGACTGCACAACAAAACAATGAGCAAGAGTTTATACTGCGAGCTGAAAGTTTTCAGTTGGCTACATTTTATTTGTTTTGAAAGCTTGCAAAAAAAAGTTGTTTTGTTGACAAATTGAGGCTACTTTACCTTCCTGACATACTTTTTTAATTGCACATCTATAGCAAATTTAGAACAGCTTTTGATTATTACTTGTGTGTGTATGTGGAGGAGAAAATTCTCCGCAGATTAGGGCATTTGTCTGTGGGGGAAAGAAAAGGCTTTGTCAGGTTGTGGTGCCTACTTGCACATGTGTATGTTTGCCGAAACTTAGAAGTCAGCCAGCCATTGAGGCCTCTGAGTGTGGTTAGCTGTTAAAACAGAACAGTGATAATGGATGTTTATATAAATTTTTAACTGTTTGGAAATTTCTAAAAATTGAAAAAATACCATTTTCAAAATCAGAGTGGCCTTTCAGGGGAGATGATTTGCGCTCTGTATCAATGAGATATTAATGAGATTGGGAAGGAAACAGAAAATTTGAGTATTTTTGAAAAACAGTCATGCAGTGCCACTGCTTTGGATGTGTCCTGTCCTGTAGCACACTCTGAAGAAAGTGGTATGTAAATCACGGGAGACCCGCTTGCAGAATACTAGGTAATAAAAGGGATCTGGGGCAGGTGTTTGGAGGAGAGGGACCCTGTAGCTGCTAGGATACAGTTCAGGAAGTAGAACTAAGATGATAGTTATTTACTGGCATTTTTCAAGGGCATGTGTCTGAATTGGTTTCATTTTTTTGTTTCCAAAGAATCTAGCTCACTGCTTTGTACACATTAGGCATTTGGCAAATTCTTGTTGTATTATACCTACATAAACTTTTCCCTTGGCAGAGCACTTTTGCAGTTAAGGACAGGGAATCTACATGGATATTATAAAAGTTTTAATATTTTCCTCCTCTTTTTAGGCTATTAATTTTGTGTCAAAACCTATGACTCATATTCAATGTTGATATCTCAAGATGCAATTTATCTTTGAAATCCTAGGTGAAATTTCTTTGCTTAAGTTTAATTTTATCTGGATTCTCTTTCAGGGAGTTTTTCTCCCTTTGATATAGCAGTGAATGTTTTTTATTGTGGTAAAGTTTATATAACCTAAAATTTGCCTTTTCCATCATTTTTAAACGTGCAGTTTTATGACATTAATAAGAACATTCACAGTGTTGTGTGAGCATCACCACCATCCATCTCCAGAACTTTTTCATCTTCCAAAAATGAAACCCTGTAACCAGTGAATTTTAAGCTTGCAATTTGTGCTCCAGTACTGACTGAACAAATACAGTCTTTTGTATGTATGTTGAGGAACTCATGATTGCTTTATAGGGAAGAAAATGAGGCAAAGAACAAAATTGGAATTCACACAATAGCCTTTTAAGTAGGCTGTAATTCTCAAATTTTATAGATAGGTTTTTCTGTTCTTCAATTTCCTTAAACATTTTGTTCAGAAGCAGCAACTGGGAGTAGCCCTTACTCTCTTAGAGTCTTTCTAGTCTGTATGTATTGTGTATTTCTGTGGTCTTTGTATCTAACAAGACATACAGAAACATACCTACCTTAGGTTTGTGTTTAGTGCCGCTGTTGGCTGGTTTGAACCATAGTGGTCTTAAACTACTCTTGAGAGCTATACTGTCCTTGAATATGGTAATTTTATCCTGGTGTCAGAGAATTTAAGGATAAGGAAAGGAATACCTTTTTTTTTTTCAGTCGTATAATTTTATTTTTTTGATTTAGGCTGAAGTCGGTTATTAATTTGTACCTTTCTTTTATTTCTAAATAAACCATATGAGAAAACAAGCAAATGCCAAAAAATAGTACAGCCTACTTCCCAGCAGAATGACTTTAGCTCGTCTTAGTCAGCTAACTATATGGCTCTTCCTGCTGCCCTGATGAAGAGGCTATGGCCTCACTGGGCATATATTCTGTTTGCCTTTTCTGATAGGTCTTCAAGCGGAGTTGGTCTTTTAACATTGGAGAAGAGACTATCCATAGTGCTAGTTCATAGACATTTTTGGGACATAAACCTTTTGAGAATCAAATGAAAGTCATGAATGCTTTCCTTAGAAAAATTATCGTGTGAATGCAAATCTTTTATGAAGTGTCAAGGGACTTAGGCACTCTCTGAAGTGTATCCAATTATATATCCCTTGTGGGAGCCATCTGAATTATTAAGGTGCAGTATCAGTGTCAGATTCAGTAGTATATTCCAGGATCCTACCTTTCTAGTTTAATTATGATTTGTGAAGATTACATAGTAGAAAGGGTTGACTAGAAGAGTTGTAGCAGTCTCAGAGTTTAATTTTATATCATTAGTGAAAATGGATGCCATCTTCCCCAACACATTGACAGTAGGTTCAAGGTGTTGGTAAACTTTTCTGAGTGGCCCAGTTTAGATAGTAGATAGCTGTCAGGGAATAAGTTGACCTATATTTTATTTGACTGTGTAAGTTGGGTAAGATTATGTTTGCCAGACTGGTTTGGCTATGACTTCTCAGGTATTTTTGTCCTCCCCTCCTCCCATCCTGTTGTGTGGGTAGTACAGAAGAAATAGAGAAGGGTATGGGGCACCTGGGTGGCTCAGTCGGTTAAGCATCTGCCTTTGGCTCAGGTCATGATCGCAGGGGCCTGGGATTGAATCCCACATTGGGCTCCCTGCTCTGTGGGGAGCCTTATTCTCTCTCTCCCTCTGCCTGCCACTCCCCCTGCTTGTGCTCTCTGGCTCTCTCTCTCTCTCCCTCTCTGTCAAATAAAGAAATAAAATCTTAAAAAAAAAAAAGGCAAAATGACAATGAAAAAATGTTCTAATTTTGACTTGAAATAGCTAGAGATAGCATAGTATGAGTAAGCTTAAAATTGGTATTCATTTAAATATTCCGTAGGACACAAAAAGGTGAAGACTTCATATTTTTCTTCACAGAGTCAATGCCCCTTTTTCTTTATGGGTGACCTTGACTTTTAAACAATGTCACAGAGAAACTGAAGACTATTAGGCAGAGACTCTCTTGGCTTTTAGCACTCTTGTTCCTCAACTATCTGTATCTCCACCATTCTTTATTGCTTCCGCTCCACTCTCAGAAAAGAGGCTGTTCCTCCTGTTCAGGGCTGTTCGTTCCACTCCTGCTCAGTCTCCTTTCTTTATTCTGTCAGTCATTCCCTCTTACTTCTCCTCTTTTTTTCAACCTTTCCCTTTCAGTGACTCTTTCCACTTTGCACTTGACATGCTCAGGTCTCCCTCTCGTTGGCCTTATCACCTCAGGCCCTCTTCCCATCACCACGCCACCCAGTGTTTCTCTTCCACATTTCCTGCATCATGGAATGATATCACTGTTCATCCGAGATAAAAATCTGCCATGATAAGAAAATTGGTAGTTGTGTGGTGATCTAAATGTAGCGAGTAGTATAGCAAATAAAAGGTTGTGGAGGGGCACCTGGGTGGCTCAGTCGTTAAGCGTCTGCCTTCGGCTCAGGTCATGATCCCAGGGTCCTGGGATCGAGCCCCGCATCGGGCTCCCTGTTCAGCGGGAAGCCTGCTTCTCCCTCTCCCACTCCCCCTGCTTGTGTTCCCTCTCTAGCTGTCTCTCTCTCTGTCAAATAAATAAAAAAAAAAAAGGTTGTGGAATGGGGAGGGGTATATGTAATATTTTTTTTAAAGATTTTATTTATTTATTTGAGAGAGAGAGAGAATGAGAGAGAGCACATGAGAGGGGTTAGAGTCAGAGGGAGAAGCAGACTCCCTGCCGAGCAGGGAGCCCGATGCGGGACTCGATCCCGGGACTCCAGGATCATGACCTGAGCCGAAGGCAGTCGCTTAACCGACTGAGCCACCCAGGCGCCCGGTATATGTAATATTGTAAAGTAAAAATGCATTGTATTAGTAAAAGCAAAATATTAGAACTGTGGAGATTCCTATTTCTGGGATGGTTTGGAACTTATAATAGAAATAGAAATAGAAAACTAGAAATAGGGGTGGACTAGATTGCTGATGAGGCTCTTTTATCAGCTTTACTATGTAAACTAGTGCATGGCAGCTCACTAGAAATTGTCAAAGATTTTGACACTGTTACTTCAAAAGAAGTTGAACTTTTATACCTGTATCTGTATATTTATATTTATAAATTATATATGTGTACTACTTTCATTAACTCGGTGGTTCTAAACTTTTTGGATTGTGGACTGCCTTTAGTAAACATTTTTGTGTATATATCCCCCTCATGTGTATGTAATATTTATTTAAAATCATATACATATGTACTACTCTCATTAGTTACTATCTTAGAGCAGGAGATATATTTAGAGAGAGATCCATTGTTAATAATGCATTTGTATCTTTTCAAATAGTCTTCTAGGTAATTCTGATTTTGGAGGGGCTACTTTCTGTCAGATATGCTTCGATCATCCTTATATTTACTGTACGATGTATTTGACACGGGGCTCGTACCAGGAGTGTCAGTTATCCATTGCAGTTTAACAAACCACCCCAAACTTAATGGCTTAAAATAATGCTGTTATGATTTCTTACGTTTCCGTGGATCAGCACTTGAGGCTAGGCACAGCTAGAGAGCTTGTTGGCTTCACCTGGAATCACGCTTGTGGCTGGCTGGCAGTTGGTGTCAGCTGTTTTCCTGGTTCTCTGCATGGACTTTCATCCACTAGTAGGCTGAACTGGCTTCCTTATGGCTTAGACAGTGGTCTTATGCTTTAGACAGAAAGAGCTGATGCTGCTAGGCCCCTTAGGACCTAGACTCCAGAGTTTGGCCATGTTTGTCACATTCTCTTAGCGGAAGGAAGTCACAGAGCCAGTCCACATTCAAGAAGGTGGAGAAATGGTCTCCGCCTCTTTGATAGGAGAAGCAACAGTGTCACATTGCTAAGGGACATGCGCATGGGAGGCATGATTCACTGGGGACTGGTATTGGAATCATCTTGCCACACTAGGATGAAGTCAGGTCTTAACCCTGCCATTTTCTTGTCCTTTGCATGTACTAGCATTATTACTATTATTTTCAAACTAGTTTCTTTCTAGGAATATGTTAAAACCATTTATCCGTTTTCTACAAGTTTAACTAAAACTAGATAACATAATCTAATTTTAACTAAGCACATGCAATCCACAGTACATCACAAAAAATTGAAAGAGAATCAACAAGTGAGAGTATTAGTATCAATCACTGCACTGTCTTTCCTCACTATAGTATTTTCCTTTTTTTTTTTTTTTTAAGTGGGTTCCACGCCCAGCATGGAGCCCAGCTCGGGGCTCAAACTCATGACCCTGAGATTAAGACCTGAGCTGAGATCGAGAGTCAGGTGCTCAACTGACTGAGCCACCCAGGCGCCCCAGTATTTTCTGAATTCCATATATGGTACATGACTTTCTGGCATATAGGGAATGAGGGTATCAGTGTCATTTCTTAAACCAAATGTTAGTAAAACTTAGTTCTTATTCTTTTTTTTTTTTTTTTAAAGATGAAAAGAAATACAAGTACTGATTGATTGTTGCGCAAAGCCTTGGGGGTAAAACTACCCCACTTTGGAGACCATTAGTTTAACCGATGTGGAAAAGTTACGTGCCACAAGTCTGTGGCACTGGTGTGCCCATTAGTGTCAGTGCTGACAGAAGTCAGGGATTCAGCATGGCACGCTTACCCCTATGCTAGACTAAGCCTTAGAGTCCTTCTTGATGCAGTGACCTTGGCCAGGCTTCACAAACAGATCATAGATGGTACAGGGGATAAAATATGTTTGTCATTCTGGTTGTAAGAGATTAATTTCACTTGTGGAAGAGGTTGAGTGTTCATATATTTCATAGTTGGCATTTTTGGAAGACCTCATTAGCAATGTGTGTGTACGTATGTATGTGTATTTGGGATTTATACGATGGAGTTGGGGAGACTACGGCCTTCCATCTCTACTTTAGTAATCAATGTTTTACATCATTAATGGCAAACTTCTTTTGGTTTCCATATTCAAAAGAAAACGTTTAAGAATATTTTCATATATTTTTAACTTGTGTTTAGACAGGAGATGAAAACAAGTGTTTTCTTTCCAATGTTTGAGGTTTGTTTTAATCCTCTTCCCTACCAAACTCAGTTCACAGGTGCAGTTTCCTGATGTATGTGAGTTTACTTATATGAGTTCTTTAGCTTTTGATATATGCTTGTCCTATTGTGCTGTTGAAACATTGAGCTTTTACTAAGGCGTTTTCTTCTTGAATAGCCTTGGTAAAATTCTAGTGTACTCACAGCTACTTCTCTGATAGCTGTGCTTTTCTGTGTCCTGCTAACCGCAGAGAATGCTTCTTCCATGCAGCCAGCAGGATTAGCAAAGAGCCAAGCTGAACCCCAAAGCGATTCAGCCTTTTTTCCTGCTTTGACCCTATAACCTCTCCTTTGGTTGGCAATGTGCTGGTGTTGACAGTTCTCCTGGTTCAGCCAAAGGTGAAAGATAATTGCTTGTGGAGTCATGGCTGGGATTGTGTGTGTTTTTGTAGCAAGCACCCCCACCCCCATCCTCAGGCAAAGCTTTGGATCTGGTGCGCATTTCAAAGCATGTGTTAAACTTTATGTGATACTGATTAAAATGGAGGGCTCCAGGGTGAATTGGCAGAGCCCCACAACTGCATCTGCCAAATGACATACAGAGAAATGTCTTGCTACAAATGGAAGGGCTGAATTCTGTCTGTCTTAGCAGTATGCGAGCCTGCAAATGGAAAGGTGACTCTGGGCATGTGTGCATACACAGCCTGTGGAGAATCCAGGATTCTTTAGCAACTCCTTTGTTCCTCTGGCATTTTAACAGGAAAGAAAGCCTTTTCATTTTCTTTCTCCTTTAAACAACAACAACAGCAAAACCCATATGGAAATAATAGTTTGCATTACACTGTCCTTCAGTGTGCCATTCCCACTGAACACTTATTAAAAACCTAACTTGGACCAAAGACACAGAAATAGATTTATCTACCTTCTAAAGCTAGATTTATGGGTCATTGGGATGAGATTTATGAAGTTCATTCTTGAAGGAGATACGCTTTTACAGAGCAGGTATGTTTGTATCCAGAGCTTTTTAGGTTCAAGGTTTCCTAGGATTTCTCTCTAAAAAGAAGTGTATGTCTTTTTATCATAAGCATAGATCAACTCTTCCTCAAAGGCAACATACACAACTAAGGAAGTCACAGTTCCTTAGACATCTTGCCCTGGGTTAGGAAAGAGAGACCATCCCTCAGTTCTTTAAAAGAAAGTTAGACATTTTTTAAGGAAATGTAAGGAATGTAGAGGATAGAGGAGTAAGAAGGATGAGTGGTACACATGTTATGGCAGGGGGAGACGGAAAGAACGATTGAAATTGCAGGTAAGAGGAGGGTGAATAGAGAAAGATGAGCTAGCCTTTTAATTCATGGGTGAACCAGAGGGAACAGCTAGAGGATTAGTGATCACAAAATATGGAGGGGTTATGAAATAGGAATAAAAAGCGGCCACTATTATACTGATTTATGGATTTAAATAACCCCGCCCAAAACTGATGTATTTCATCACAATCATTCTCTTCTCCAGAGAATGAAGAATTGTGTGATCCTTTGCAGTATCCTTTTGTTTTTCTAAATGGCCCAAAGGTGGCTCTGGGGACTCACTGCAGGACTTTGTTATTATCTAGATTATACTTGAGGTGGGGAAGGCAAAGAAAAGCACTATGTATAGCAGATCCTGGATTGGGATAACAAATACATTTTATTGTTTAGAACTTGCTTTTAGAAACTCGATGTTAAAAAAAGGAAAAAAAGCAAGCCTTATACATATGGATATATTCCAGTTTTCCAGGTGAGGCCATCAGATCTGTTCTGCTTTTAAGTGTTTTCTATGATGTATATCATATTTCTTAGTCAAATCAGATTTCTTCCTCACCTCCCTCTCCATCTTCACTCTTTTGAAATGAGGGTGGAGAATGTGCAGGGAACAGAGAGAAAATGCTGCCTGTTTGCCTTCCATTTTGGGGTTTTTGTTGAATTTCATAGAGTTTCTTCTTTTTCCTCTGGTATTAAAGCTCAAGTGTTCCAGTCATGAAGATACCTATTTCTAAAGAGGATTTTTGACTAAACTTTTGTTAAGAGTGGTTTGGGGTTGGGAAGTCGGTAATCTGTTTTTCTCTCTTCTAGAGTCCTGGATGGGTCAAAATAGGATTTGCCCTGAGGATATTAGTATAGACTTCATGTAAAAAATGTTTGAAACCTAGGATTCCACTTAGTTTCCTCTCTTGGGCTTTTATAGAATATTTTGCACAGAGTGGAAAACACAACTGGAATGTCGTCAGCCACTGAATCTTAGTGAATGCCACTTATTTCCAAGGACCATCGTAGAGTTTCAGATAGGTCAGTTAGTGAATGGAAGTTTCATCTTCTGTAAAGCAATCTTAGTTGGTAAAGGATACTATGAAAAAAGAGGAGGAGGATCCTCCCCCCCTTCTTTGTGTAGTGAAAGTTGTAAAAGAGAAGGAAGAATAATAGAAAAGGAATTGGAATTGGGCGGTAATCATGTAGTATTCTCCTTATATAACACTTCACCTTACTAATTTATTTTATGTGTGAAAGATTATCCTTGTTTAGTAATATCTCAGAATTTCAGTACAGTTTTTTAAAAAGGTCAAGATTAATATCTTGATGTTTTATACTTCAGTTATTATTCAATCAATAAATACCTATTGAGTGTATTAAAAACAAGTCAGTGTAGTATATGTCAGATGGTGCTATTTGCTATGGAGAGAAATCAAGCAGGGAAGGGGGAGGTCTGGCTGTTTATTTGAGGTTGGGTAAAGTATTAAGTCTTTGGGGGTTTTAAGCCTAGATACTTACAGATTAATTTTTATATTTTCGAGATTCATTGTCTTTTCACATCAACTGAAACTCAACATTTTGTTAGAGTTTAGAGTATCTTTGGGTGGCAGTACTTAATTCTTCTGCTTCTTCAATAGCCCAGATTCAGACTATAAACAACTATTAAGTAAATGGGCGTCCTTGCTTTTATAGTAGTTTTGGCTAGTGCAAAGCCAAATACAGCAGCAGATCCCCAAATAATAGTATCCAACTTTTTTCTTTTAAAGAAGTACTTGAAACTTCAAGATTAAAGAAGTTTTTATGCGTTATAAGTTTATATATTAAATCCAAAGCAGATTTGGATGCTTTTCCTGTTTTTTTACAATCGACAGCTTTGATAAGCTCACTGATTTTTAGCCAACTTGTCAGTTGGGTTGGTAAGCACATTTGTGTTCTACTGTTTTATTTCCAGGCTGGTAGATTTCAAACTTTTCAGTCTTTTGGTTGACACTTGTAATTTTTACTTATTCTACCCTATCCTAGGGTTTTTGGGATGGATTTGCTGAACCCCCTGAAGTGTTTTCAGATTTTGCCCCTGGATGTGTATGTGCATTGTCGTGGCTCATAACTCTCACGGACTGTCATGGCGGTTTCTGCATCAGTCCAGGTTCAGTCAGGGGAGCAGAACCCCCAGGAGAGTGCTTACCCAGTTCCCACCGTTGCATATGGCCACTCCCTGAGCAGGGCTGTTATCTCTGTGTCGGATGCTGGACTTTGAAGTCCATACAGAAGGTAATCAGAAAGGAAAGTAGATCTAAAATAAGGGAGAGCGGGGGCAAGCTTGAACCCACATGCACGAGCTGGAACCCAGGAGGATGGACTGAAGCTCATGGTAGTTCTTACTGCCTCTGATCTTGACGATATGGGTAAGCTGCAGGGGAAACTGGTGCTTTGCATCCTGGAGCTGAATACACACCTGGTCCAGGAGAAGCTGAAGGAGGATCCGGGGGGAAAATGGAGTAATTGCAGGTGTGGCTACTGCCCCAAGCCAACAAGCTTACCTAGCAGATGAGTGCAACATGTGTGAGCTACAAAATGGCTGCTGCGTCCTTGCTGCTCTCTATATCGTGCACGGGACCATCTCTTGTGTCTGCCCTGTAACTGGGGGGAATGGTTGGAAGTGTAGCTTGGCCTAGCCAAGCTGACACATTACAACTATGTGACTATGATTCCAGGACAATTAAGAACCATTACTCCATAGCAGGGGTTGGAACTGTAGCCTGTGGGTAGACCACCTGTTTTTGTAAGTAACGTTTAATTGGAACACAGCCATACTAGCTTGTTTTCATATTGTCTACTTTTGTGCTGCCAAGGCGAAGTTCACTAGTTGTAATAGGCACTATATGGCCTACAAAGCTTGAACTATTTACTGTCTGGCTCTTGGAGAGCAAGTTTACTGAGACTTAATCTGCAGGAACTAAGACAGTCTTTGGATCCCTGAGGACTCCCATCTAGAAACACTTCTCAGAAGCTCTAGAACATTTTATTTATCCTTAGGAAGCCTTGTTACTTTATGTTTTCTTTTTTGCAAGCATTCCTGTTAAAATTTTATTTTTCTTTTCCTATATATTTTTAAGTTTTCTGAAATATTAACCCAAAATTGAATACAAGTTATTTATAAAATATTATTGATTGACCTTTTTAGAGCTCCATAAATTCAATTGCATATTCACCTTGGTTTTTCCTATAAGCTTTATAGCCAACTATATTGTGTGTTGATTTTTTTTCTTTTAAATTTGATCCCTCAGTTTATTGTTAAACTTAAAGTGGACGTATTAGTTTCCTAGGGCTGCTGTACATAGCACCACAAATAAGGTGGCTTAAAAAAAAAAGAAACAATAGAAATTCATTCTTTCCATGGTTCTGGAGGCTAGAAGTCTGAAATCCAAGGGCAGGCAGGGTTGCTAGCTTCTTGGGGGCTCAGAGAGAATCTGTTTCATGCCTCACTCCTAGCTTCTGGGAGTTGCCAGCAATCCTTGGTGTTCCCTGGATGGTGGCAGCGTAACCCCAATTTTTTCCTCCGTCATCACATGATATTTTCCCCGTGTATCTGTGTCTCCTCTCCTTTTCTCATAAGGACACCAGTCATATTGGATTGAGGCTCACACTGATGATCTCATCTTAAGTTGATTATATCTACAAAGACATAATTTCCAAATAAGGTCACATTTATAGGTTCTGGAAGTCAGGAATTTAAGGTATCTTTTTTTTTTTTTTAAGATTTTTATTTATTTATTTGACAGAGAGATAGCAAGAGCAGGAACACAAGCAGGGGGAGTGGGAGAGGGAGAAGCAGGCTTCCTGCCGAGCAGGGAGCCCGATGTGGGACTCGATCCCAGAACCCTGGGATCATGACCTGAGCCGAAGGCAGACGCTTAGCGACTGAGCCACCCAGGCGCCCTTAAGGTATCTTTTTATGATTATGGGGGACATGATTTAACTCACAACAGTAGAATTTAAGTTGACTGAGTGCCTGACATGCTTTCTTTGTATTGTCATGCCACAAGGAAAATAAGAAATGAGCCCTAAATGCCCCAGAAATCTTTAGCATAAAAGATTCTGTACTTTATAAAAAACTACTTAAAACTAAGTAGGTAAAATAGTCTCTATATTCAGAGACTCAGACTAATACCGTATACACAGCGTTGTCAAATGGATTAGGAAGGCTGATCTGTGATTGGTTATTAGTGTTTGTCAACAAGTTGTGCCTAACTGCAGTCAGCAAGTCGGTAGTAGTCAGTGACATTTTTGTGTGACCATTAAGTACAAGGACTTAGATACTGCCAAGGGATTCAAAAGAAAATTTCCTTGAGGACCTTTTTAGGAAAGGTGAATTGACATATTTTCATCTGATATTAAAACTATTGAAGCAACTTGGGGACAGATAAAGGAATAATAGGGTTAGCTTAATTTGGAAAATAGGATACTCCTCTTTATTTCTTGTTCCATGGACATGAAATGATTGGAATGTGCATACCCATGGGGACAGGAAGAAGGCCATTAGTCATTTATTAATTATAATATTGCTGTCCTTGGTTATCATGTGCTCGGATGGTACTTAAATGATGAAACGATCATTGATTATATGAAGCATCTGTGTAGAGGTTTTGTAGTTATTGTTGACATTTTTGTGAACAAGTTAGTGTTTTTTCTTCTCTGTCTTAGGGGCTAGAAGATTAAGTGCTGTGAGAAAAAGCAACTTCTTTGGGCAGGCTGGCTATGGAAACTTGATGATAAACTTGTTTGAACTGAAGGTTTAATTCCTGGACTTTAATAAACTATCTCTGCCCTCCTGTTGTGAAGACTTCAAACCCATATAATAGGATGTGTTGGTAGAGTCAAGGCTGGAATGAGAAATTAAGTAATACTCCACTGAATGTGTCTTATAAATGTTTTGGGCAGTCTCCTTAACGGTCCCAGAAATCTCAGGGACATTGAAACTGCACTTAGCTCTATCCTTCATTTGTCTGCTATATCATGGAGGACAGGGGAAAGAAGGTAAACACTGTGCACAATTGTAAATACTTAATCTGAGATGAGGTGATCACATTGCAAGGACAGACAGTAGAGACCCTAGGAGAAATAAACGTTTGAGTAAGGATCCTGGTGCAGTGGGCCAGACTTTGCTATAGGACCCGAGTTTTGGGAAGGAACATTGATCCATCCATTCTGACCTAGTCTTTTCCTCTAACCTCACTCTAGTGCCAAGCAATTGAATACCTTACCATATGAGACTTTAAGATGGTATCATAGGGATTTCCTATTCTTCTACTGTGGGGTACCCACCTTTAAACAAAGTAGATATTGGGGCACCTGAGTGGTTTAGTTGGTTAGACATCCGACTCTTGATTTTTGCTCAGGTCATGATCTCAGGGTTGTGAAATCGAGCCCCACATCGGGCTCCATGCTGGGTTTGGAACCTGCTTAATATTCTCTCCCTCTTCCTTCCTCCCCCCCAAAAAAAACCCCCACAAAGTAGATATTAAAAAGGAAGGCATTTCTGTAAAGAAGAGAAAAACTCATACAAAGTGGGCTGTGAGAATATGATAAATGGAAACTGAGGTCCATTCATTTTGATAAATTAAGTTATTGGCCAATGAGTTTAGAGACATTGTACTATTAGAGTAGCCTAATTGGGTATTCAGATTGATGGGCCTAGGGGAGGTTCAGGTTGCATTTACCTTTCAGAGATTTAATGTTGCAGCCAGATATAACTTCTAGTTTTGGTAACTTAATGGTGAAATAAAGCAATGTACATTCTGGTCAGCTGCTTTGGGCTAAAATTCTTAGAGCTGGGAATTGGCACAATTACTGTGAATGTGAAAGCTAGCAGGCAGTACATTTTGAAAGTTGAAAATGGGAGCCATGAGTTTAGCTTTTAATTTCACCTCAATTTACTTTGGGACCTAATGCATCATTTCATTGCTTTGGAGTCATTTTCTCATTGGTGAAATAGGGGGTGGTCAATGTTCAGCTCCAATACAGAGTGATAAAGTTAGTGTCATTAACCAAAATTATGTACAGCTTTGGCTAGATAATTTTGTAAAAGTGCTTGGTGATGTGGGGGCCCTTTCACTACTACTAGATTATTAGTTTTCTAAAAGATGGGAAAGCAAAGGATTCAAGGGTGAACTTACAAGAAACAATTTCTTACATTGGATAAGATAGTGATAAATGAGCTCAGTTATCATGGTGGACATTAGCAGATGCTGTTAGTGCCCTGTTTATATCCCTTCAGCGCTTATCCTTTCAGTGCATGCTGACCAAACCTCCAGTTGTCAGCACCTGCATCTCCTTGCCTCAAGGCTTTCTTTGGATGCCAGAAATGGGGAATATTAATGCCAGTTTTCCGCCCATCCTCCTGTCCTAGTGGCTCTCAATCAATAACTGATGGAAGCTGGTTTATAAATACCTCAGCTCCTTTGCCCATCAGGTGGGAGGATGGTAGAGAATACCTCTGAGGTAAGTGTTTTATACTATTTCTGAGTTCCCCATGGAATTAAGTTTTAGTTGGCCTAACTTGCTTGATGCCTTTTATTCACTTCATTCTTTTTATGGTCTCACTTCCTTATGACCCTAAAAGTCCTTCCTGGGGTCCTCTCCCACATAAATCCCTTAGACTCAAATCCTTGTCTCAGCTTCTCCTAGAAGGAGTAGGAGTAGGAATAAGACAGTAGTCAATAGCAATAAGAAGTCTGGACCCTATTTCTATATATACTCAGCAATAAATGTGAGTTTCTAGTGGATCCAAGATGAAGCATGCTTACATAGCCATTAACTTCAACTTCCATTGAATTTATTCCCCCATCCCCTCCTCTCACCTGTAGGATGATCTGGATGGATGATTTCCTTGGGAAGAAACTTCCTTTGTCAATGTCTTTTGGTGATTCCCCCCCACCCCCACCCTGCCCCCGCTGATCAAATTACCCCGAGTAGTAACTTCTAGAATCCTTCTTGCCTGTCCTCATTTTAAGGAGTCTAAGTGGGAAAAAGAGATGGGTGATCTCAATAGTCAGTAAGTAAACTCTCATGCTTAATTCCTCATTTTCAGGATGATACTTAATCTTCTCACTAGTGACACTTCTCTCCAAGTTGAGACCTTCTGTTTTATCTTTTCTGTAAAACAAATCCCTAGCTTTTTGCTTTTGTGAGAGAAGGATAGGTGCTTGGCCAGATGAAGTTAAAAAGGGGATTGGGGGGTCTAATTGCTTCATAAGCAGATTTTCAGCTTAGCCCATTCAGGCTGCATTTTCTGTCTTCCCTTCCAGATACCTTGAGCTGCCAGCGTGATGTGGGTCAGGCTGCCACTGGCTTTTCCTACTCCTTGCTTTGTCTGATTACCAACCGGGCCCTCTGCTTTCCAGTTTCCAACGTTTTGTTGCTCTTGGTTCTTTTGTACTCTTTGATTTTATAGGTTTATGCGTTTTTAAAAAAGGCTGTTTAGTTTTGTTTTAGTGAGTTTTGAGGAGGGAGTTCAGCTCTGTGCTCATGCTCAATCTACCATCTTTAACTTGAAATCATGTGAGTTAGTTTTCACCAAAGAAAACATAATAAAAGAAGCTTGGACATTGTGTTCCGACTTCCCTCTTATTTCTCTTCCCTTGTCTAACTGGCATTTAATCTGATGTGCCTGTTTAAAGATTTTTATTTTATTTTTAAGTAATCTCTACACCCACTGTGGGGCTCAAACTCACAACCCCGTGATCAAGAGTTGCATGCTCTATCGACTGAGCCAGCCAGGCACCCTTAATTTTCCTGCATCTCCTTTTCCACCTGTCACTTGCCTGCTCACAATGTTCTGTGGCTCTGCATTTTCATCAGAACAAAATCTAGACCTCACAGTTGGTCATTTGAATTTTACCAGTATGGCCCCAACCTACTTTTCCAGTGTCCTCTCCAAAGCACTCTTCTCCAAGACCCTTGTCAGACTGGTCTGTTCAGTCATCCAGACCCATCCCGTGCAGTCTTCTTTTTTACATTAAAAAAAAAAAAAGGCAGCTGTACAGCCAGTGGTATTGTATAAAATGGTAGGTTTGGCATACTGTCCCAATAGTTAATGATTTATATATTTTTGAGCATCAAGGAAAACCATTTCAAACAATTATTTCTTTCCAGGGTATTCATAAAGTACTACTAAGAAAAACATAGATGTGAAAGTTGGGGAAGAAACTAAGATCTTATGATTTTAGTGTGCATTGGATATGTATTCTCAATTTGTGTAGGATATTTGTGCTGAGTATCATCATTTGGGGTAGAAGCACTATTTATTTGTATTGTACAGGGCCTCTTCTTTTATAGTGGGAAGAGATAAGAATATAGCTTCAATGCTTATTTACTATTGCCTTTAGGAGAAGTTCAAAGTCTTTGAACATAAATAATTAAGAAAGTTTGGCTAATTTTATTGATGGGTAAATAAAGAATTCACACTCTTACTTAGGGTTACACAGAAGTTTCAAAGCAGAACACTAACCATTTCTGAAACCTGGACTTTTCCAGATACTATTCCTTGACAAAAAAAATCTGTTTTCTTCATAACTTGTTTTGCTTCAGTAGGAATATCAGATCATAACTGTATATTCTAAGATACCTTTTGAAAATAGTATTTTTCTCTAAGAGAGTATCTTTCTCCTACCACCCGTGGTATTGTCTGTTTTATTCTATCTTAAACTTTATTAACTCAGTGAATTTTGTGTATGGCATCTTTGTTAAATTACAGAATTCTGTGGGTGGTTTTTCTATCATGACTCTTTTGCCTTTTAAACTTGAAAGACTGCGCCTACCTAAGGAAATGCACTTTCCAAAACTCCAGACTTCATGTGTGATGGAACTTAAAAGAAAAACTCTTGGCTGGGTTTGAATGCTGAGAACTAGCTAAGTGGTTTTCTCTGTCTGGAGAAAATTGGAAAAAGGGAATTATTAAGCCCAGCAAATGTAGTTGTTGATGGAAATGCTGACAGACTGGTTCTGCTAGGTGCCACTGTTGTGAGAAGTCAATCAATATTAGATCTATTGTAAGAGCTGCTGCTTATGTACCGAGTTGTGTCTTGTAGACCTTGTCACATATAAATAAACCCCTTCAAAAAACGTTAAGTGATTTCCATAAAAAACATTTATTTTGTTCTCCTTTTTAAGCCAAATTCTTGTTGTTTATGGCTTCCTGTACCCAACAGTTCCTGATTTTCTGAAAAAGCAAAACATGTCCTGTGTGGATTAAGCTGCTGAAATGCCTTTCAGGCATTGTTTATGAGTCTGCGCCCTTTATTTTCAGAGAGAAAGCGAATACTTTAATGTCTTCCATATTCCATAAATCTGTCCCATGCTACAATTCAAAGCTGTGTGTGTTTTTGTTAGAAGGTACTTCTGGTTGTACTTAGGGAAGAAAAGCCGCCTAAGAATGTTAGTGAATATTTGGGTGGTGGTGGCAGACTCCCCCGAAGGGGATTTGTACTGGTTGAAAGTGCTGTTGGTGTTTTAGCTCAAGAAAGTAGTCACCAAAGGTGGCTGTTGTAGTTAGTAGTAGTGTAGTTGCTCTTTGATTGCTTTGCACCAATGAGTTTCCTGTTTGGCTCATCCTTTGGGGCCAGTTTTCCCTCCAGGCAAGCTTGCTGATTTACCACTTCTGACTCCTCTGCTAAGTAGCGCGCTAAGTGTGCCTGCCTAGTGGTCTCAGTAGAGGGAAATTGGACGTTGCTGGCTACAAAATGCGGCTGGCTGTCTCTGGAGACTGAGCAAAAAGTAATGTGAGTTGAAGATCACAGTTCACTTTTCGTCTTAACATTTTAGTTTGACAAGTTTTACACCTACAGAAAAGTTATCACCTATGTTTACCCACCACCTAGATTCTACAGTTAACGTCCTACAATACTTGCTTTATCATATTTCTCTCCATCTGTCATCCATCAACCATCGCATCTTTTTTATGTTTTTCAAAGTAAGTGAAACATCAGTACACTTCGTCTCTAACTACTTCAGCATGCATAACATTAGCTAGAGTTTAATATTGGATTATTGTTTCTTTTGAGGCAAATTTCAAATACCATGATATGTACAAATCCGAAGTGAGCTTTTAACAAATGCATACACCTGTTTAACCTAAACCCATATCACCCCAGAAAGTTCTGTCATGCTCCTTTCTGCTCAGCCCTTCCCTCCCCATAGGCAACCAGTTTTTTCTATCAGAGATTAGTTTTGCCTGTTGTAGAACTTCATATAAATGGAACCAGGCAGTAAGGCTTCTTTCACTCAGCACAGTGATTTTGAGGTGCATCTAAATTGTTAACATGTTTCAGTAGCTCATTCCTTTTCATTGCTGAATTTTGTTCTGTTCTATGAATTTAACAGAATTTGTTTATTCATTCTTCTATTGATGGACCCTATAGATGTTTCAGTTTCCAGCTATTATGAATAAAGCCACTGTGAACGTCCTTGTATAAGTCTTCCCGTGGACATCTGTTTCATTTCTCTTGGGTAAACATACCTGGAGTAGAATTCTGGGTGAGAGTTTTACGGAAATACTCCAAGCTCTTTTGCAAAGTGGTTGTACCATTTTGTATTCCTGCTATTAATATATGAAAAGTTTCAATTGCCTGACCTCACCAACATTTGTTGTGGTCAGTCTTTTTTTAAACATCTTTTTTTTTTTTAAGCTTTTTATTTATTTATTGAGAGAGAGAGAGAATGATAGGGAGAGAGCATGAGAGGGAGGAGGGTCAGAGGGAGAAGCAGACTCCCTGCTGAGCAGGGAGCCCGATGTGGGACTCGATCCCGGCACTCCAGGATCATGACCTGAGCCGAAGGCAGTTGCTTAACCAACTGAGCCACCCAGGCACCCTGTTGTGGTCAGTCTTTTTAATTTTAGTCATTCTGGTGGGTGTGTAGTGCTATCTCACTATGGTCAACATTTATTTTTGGCTTGGTGTGGGAAATGAGGAATAAGAGATGGAAGGGATATAAAAACAAATTGTAATAGCCCAGAGAGTGACTTTTTGGTCTTGTTGGACACAGATGAAGTGAGTTAAGAAAACACAAAGAAAAATAAGACAGAAAGGTAGAGTGATAAGACAAGTGAGAAGGAGCTATGCGCTGAGGGATACCAGGGCTGAAGTCACTTCAGGGACTTGGGAAGGAGAAGAATAGTAGTTGGCTTAGAGAGTTAAATTTAGTTGACTTTTTCCAGCATGAAAACATTTTTATTATTTGGTATCTATGGGAGGGATTCATTATATAAACATTTCATGTACTATATAAAGGTGTATATAAGCAGGAATGTGAGAAACATTTAAAAATCCCAAAGCTCACAGATAACCTTTTTAAAAACAGATTTTAGGGGCACCTGGGTGGCTCAGTCGTTAAGCGTCCATCGGCTCAGGTCGTGATCCCAGGGTTCTGGGATCGAGCCCCGCATCGGGCTCCCTGCTCAGCGGGAAGCCTGCTTCTCCCTTTCCCACTCCCCCTGCTTGTGCTCTTTCTCTCGCTGTGTCTCTCTGTCAAAAAAATAAATAAAATCTTCAAAAAAACCATATTTAATTAATTTACTTATTTAGAGGAGAGAGAGGGAGAGAGAGAGAGCGCTCTCGAGCATGTGAGTTGGGGGAGGGGCAGAGGGAGAGAAAATTTTAAGCAGACTCCCCACTGAGCCTGAAGCCTGACGTGGGGCTTGATCCCATGGCCCTGAGATCATGACCTGAGCTGAAATCAGGAATCTGGCACTTAACAGACTGAGCCACCCAGGTGCCCCTCACAGATAACCTTTTGATAAAAAGAGTCTAGATTTTTATCTGTGGATAAGTGAAAGTCATTTATGTATATAGGCATGTCAGCATTACATATTTACAAAAGTGGGCTTGAACTGTACATACAAACTATATCCTTTTCATTCACATCTTAGACGTAATGTCCATGAGTGTAATCTACCAAATAATTTTTAATAGCATTTATATAACATAACTGTTCTTCTATTTCTGGATATTTGATTGTTCCTAATATTTTTAAAAGAGCCTCTTCTTATGTGTAAAGCTCTGTGCTAGACATTGGGTGGGAAAAATTGAGGAAGGTAGAGATTCAAAAATGACAAAGACTTAGTTTTGCCTTCTAGGAACTCATAATCCAGTGAAACTCAATCAGATGCCGAAAGCTTTCAAAGGAAGTATTTTTCTTTGCAGAATGTAGACAGTGTGTTGTGGTTTGTGCAAAAACTGTCAGACTTATAGGACTCTGTTGCTGGTCAGTCCTTTTTCAGTATTCCTGGGCAGCAAGATTTGCCAAGTTCTTGCAAAATTTGCCAAATTTCCATAGAATTTGGTATTCTAAGGAGTATGGTAAATGAGTTGCAGTTGGGAATAAGAAACCTGTTCCTGCGGTTTTCAAATGTTGTTCCACAGAACCCTAGAGTTACATGAGAACTTTATGGGGGCAATTGAAAGAATAATCTCTTCTGGTATTTACAATAGGATTTGAAGATCTACATTATAAAACAATACCATAGAATAGCTTCATAACCTTTCTACTTTAACTCTGTGGAATCAAAAGGGATTTCTTCCTTACAGTTTTCTCCTTAGTTGCATTTAGAAAGTCAGAGACAAATCATTTCACATATCAATAGATGGTTACTTTGTCACCAATGACTTAAATCTTTTTAAATTATCAAATGAGTGAATAGTTGGTTTTCTCCTCTGCTTTCTCCTCATCTCTTATGGTTACCCAGTGGTTTGTTTGCATTCTAGGCCATCATTTCTCCTTTCAGAATTATTCTACAACATGTTTTCTTCCCAGAAGCTTCTTACTGAGCTTTCTTACAGACAGGATAGTAAAGGAGGTGGAGAATATAATATAAAAAGAAAAACAGTAAAACGTGTCTAGGAGTTTGTATACTTTTTATCTTACTACTGTCTGAATTTTATCTGGTTTATATTATGATCTTCAACTCTGGGGATCTTGTTTCTTGAATGGAATAAATAATAAGTCAGTCTGTCCATTTGTGGAAAAGGAATCTTAAGCTGAAAGAGCAGATGGTTGGAGCCATTGTGTTTCTTACCCAGCTGGGAAGGATACTATTTTCAAGTGTTATTTCCATTGTGTTTAATATGGCTCAAGGGCCTGTTTCCAGCACCTTTTTTATTTGGCCATGTGTTTTGCCCAACTCATGGTGTGAAAGGGAACTCTGGTCAAGACTTTAGCTACAGGAATTAACCAGGCACTGTGACTAGCAAGATTAAAAGCCCTCTCAGACAGATTGCATTAGTTCTTTTTTTCAGATACTCCGGTTAGAAATAACTTTATAAGCCGAATATTAGGCCATTCTATTTCATGGGTAGTGGAGAGAAGGACTAGAAGAATTCTTATTTTATATGGTGTGTATGGCTGCTCTGGCAGGAAAAACATTTTCAGTTATTAATATTGTTTTTAACAACTTAATGCCACAATATTGTTGTGACTGGTGTCTGTGAGGAAATCCATGAACATGTGTTCAGGGGAATCCCCTTTCTAACCAAACTGCACTGCCATCTACTTTTCTCTAAGCTCTTGAGGTATGAAGCTAGTTTTTTTATGGTAGAAACTTGCATGGCTGACATTTTACATACTTAGTTAAAAGTATAGATTTGACTTATGCATAAGCCCCCTGCCTTTGACAAATGCTTTGATTTGTACTGAATAGATTATTCTATGTGTACACACATATTGGAATTTCTTGTCAAGATATTCTTGTCGAGATTCATCCACTCAACGCTAATTGAAAGTCTATCTTGTATCAGGTTTTGTGCTTGGAATTCAAAGACTTACAGAGTTATTGCCTTTAAGAAGCTTAGAACGTCATGAGTACTACAGACTCATCAGTGATTATAGTATGATACTGTGTTGGAAGTGTGCATTTAGGGTCTTGTGTGCTCAAAGGGACATCTACATCATACTAAGATAAGTTTGGGTGAATATGAGTTGGCTAGATGAATGAGGATGAAATCCTATTCTAGGCAGAGAGAATATTCTGTTTTGGGGACTGCTGGTTGGTATTCAGAGAACTACAGTAGTTCTTGGAGGCCTGAGTGAAGGAGTATTTGTGGAAATGTGTTAACAAATGAGAACAGAGGGTTATGCTGTAACCAAGTCATGATGGACTTTATATAATAAATTAAAGGAATTGGAATTTTATTCGTGAAGCTAATACTAAGGTTTTAAGGAAGGCATTGACTTTTCAGAGTTGTATGTGTAGAAAACCCCCTGATTGGGGCACCTGGCTGGCTCAATCAGTAGAGCATGTGACTCTTGATCTAGGGGTTGTGAGTTCAAGCCCCATGTTTGGGTGTGGAGCCTAATAAAAAAGAAAGAAAGAAAATAAAAAACACCCCCACCCAGCAAACAGAGTAGGCTAAAGGACGGCCAGCCTGGAAGAAGGGTGCCTGCACAGAGGCTAAAGATGAAAAACCATGCTTTTTCCATTGTTAGTTTGTTTCTGTCCTTTTTTTCTATAATGACTTGGTCTAGACAGACTGTTGGGATGAAAGGGGCAGGGAATAAGGATGATATTTGGAAAGGAACAACAGTAATGACTAAGATTTGAGTGCTTATTTGTCAGATACGGTTCTAATAAACATTCTTCATGAATTATTATCATTTTTCTTTACAACAACTTGAGATTGTACTGTGTATTATCCCCATTTTACAAATGAGGAAACAGAGGCAAAGAGAGGTCACAGAATTTACTTGCCCAAGGCCATATAGCTAATTAGTGGCAGAGCGAGGGTTTTGAACCTAGGCAGCTATACTTCAGAGCACATGATTAAAATTTTTTTTGAAGTAATTTCAGATTTAAAGAAAAGTTGTGGTGCAAACCAGTCTGTATACGCCTTATCCAGAGTGCCCAAATGTTAACATTATACTGTATTTGCTTCATCCTTCTCTCTCTACATATAATTACATACACATATTATTTTTTCAGTTGGTTTTAGAGTTAGCTGCAGATATGTCCCCTATAAAAAATGCATTCTCTTTATAATCACATTATCAGAATTAGGAAATTAATATTCATATTATCCAATTTATAAACCTTATTCAAATTTTATAAAAGAAAAAACAACTTGTTTGGTTCAGGATCCAATCCCAGATCATGTGTTCTGAGTTTGTGCTCCTAACTGACTGAGCCACCCAGGTGCCCCTCTGAGTTTGTGCTTTTCATCTCCCTTCTGTGCAGGTATCACCTGGGCTGGTACTCTGGCCACTACTACCAGAGTCGTTGTCTTCAGCTAAACATTGATTATATTTTATTTTTCTTTTGAAATCTTCTGTTGCCGTGTCTGTCAGCTTCAATGATTTAATAATTTAAAGGTTCCTTTTTTCTCTCTTTTTCAGGAATTTTTCTCCGGTTATAAATGTACACTTTTTCTGTCACTTCCTTCCAATTCATTTTACAGTACCGTCAGTGAAGTCCCATGAAATTACCAATTTTTTGGTGTTAGAAAAGTGTTATTCTTTCTCTCAAACTTCCTTTCTTCTCTCACTGAAAATACACTTTCAAAAACATAATCTTGACAGATTGCGACTAAGAGACCCACATTTCCTTTTTTACCTTAAAGGTTTTTTTTAGAACTGGAGTTCCTTAATTGTGGCCCATGATCTATAGGTCTAAGAGGTCCATTAACCCTCCGAAATTAAATGCAATATTATGCATACTTGCATATATTTCTGGAGAGAGGGTCCACACCTTTCATTAGGGTTTCAAGGTTCATAGCCCAGAGTAATTTTAAGAATCACTCAGTTTGTTAACTTCTAGAGGAGAGGGATTGCATCTTGAAGTATTTTTGCGTGTGTCTTATATGAAATCCTAGTAGGCAGTAAAACAGTAGGTCCAAGCAAATTTTAATCAAATGCACTTATTGAAAATTTCCATTGCACACCCATCTGATGTACGCACATGTTAAGTATATCTGTGTTCCTGATTTAAATAGACTGCTCTCGTGTATGTTTTAGCTATTAGTCTGCTTCAGTTCCTTAATAAGCAACCCTATCTCCTGCCCACTGCCATCTCCTTCAGGGAACCAGTGCCAGTCCAGCCAAGCTGTCTCACCACTGGGCAGTGAAATCAGATCAGACCCTAGTGGCAGCAGCATATATAGCCACTGAAACAGAAATTGGTAATCATGTTACAAATGTTCAGCAAGCCACATTTCATGACCAGCTTTGCAAGAAAAAGTTGAAAGTGTGAACAGCTGTTGGTATATTGCATTTGCATTTCTGAAATTTCAAGTGAAGATAAAACATTAGCAGCTGTGATAGATTCCTGCATTTGACTTAGTGCCTCAGGGTATGCAGTACATTGATGTCGTCAGCCTTCAGGGTCCTGGTGAGAACTGTGGGGAGAGGGAGAATCTGAGATGAAAATGGGTTTGTTATTCTTTTAGGTTTTTGCTCTTCTTCTTCTTTTTTTTTTTTGTTTAATCCAGATAGTTCTCCTGGAATCTAGTAATTCCCATAGTCAGTAAAAGAGCGTTTGATATAGGAATTCCAGTGGTTGATTGTGCTTATTAGACTATGGATGCCTTAAAAAACAATAGTTATCTCTGTCATGGATGGCCCATCTTTTTATTTTGTCTATTCTGAATTGTATGCCTTTATAAGATTTTAATTCTGCCTTTGAATGTGTTTGGGTTTCCTCCTCTTTCTTCACTTAAGCACTGCTGAACTCTTTTATGGGATCCAAATGCTTGAGGGCAGAATTAAAGTTTATTGATGAAATTGTTTTAAGCCCACTTCTCATAATATTTATTAATAAATTATATTTTCTCTCTAGGAGTTAAGAAGTAAACTGTCAAGGAATATACCACTGTTGGACTTTTGCGCCCACTGGAACTCAGCTATAATACTTTGGAGAGGGTCCAGATAAAAGTATTAAATAGGATTAAAAGTGTGAAGAGTAGACTTGAAGGTGTTGAGTGCCTGAAGCTGTAGAAGAAAGCGTTAGGGAGGGACCGGAAAGGATCAGTCTGCGGCATTTTGAGCAACTATTTCTTTTAAGTATGAAGGTACTTAATTATTTTTTATTGTTGTGCACTCATTCCCTCCACCCTATAAAGCTGCAGGAAGGAAGGTCTAGGATTTATGCTCTGACAGCTGAGAATCATGTTAGAGATTAGGGTTTGTATAGATTCTGAAACACTGAAAAATATTCCAAGAGTTAGTAGGTTTTTGGTCTGTTGATCTTAATAAGAAAGGTAAATTAATATTTTGCCTGGAATGTTTTTATTTTGGAAGGCCCTTAAAGACCTTTGAGTCCAAGGTTCTGTATTAGTTCCACATTCTGGTACCAAGACTTGGTGGAACTTATTACAAGAATCATGTCATTTGAGTTTTTTTGTTTGTGGCTCATTTGGATCCAAAGTATCACTGTGCTGTTTCATAAGGTAGGTTAACCCAGAACTTCTTGGTTTTGGGTTTTAAAAATTTTTTTATTTTTTTAATCAATTCCTTGCTTGTTTGAGAACCAAAACAGTTATGAATCAGTGGTGGTATCTTCTTCAACTGCCTAGGGGGCAGGAAGATACTGTGATCGGAGTCATTTCTCAAGAATACAATTGACATCTGATTAGATAGGCAAAATTTTTTCCTGCCATCTTTTAGCTAGGGCTATTGCCTCAACTTTGGAAATAGCGTTTGGTGGTTCCCCCTCTCAACTGCTAGACCCGTTAATCTTATTGAAGGCTTTGGATTTTATATGCAGTCTGTGCAGGTAGCCAGATGCCATATGCTGTTAATTTCTGATTCCATGAAGGCCAGATCATACAGCTGGAAATGATTGAAAGGAAAAGCATGTTCTTTTGTTTAACAAGACAAAGCCTATTGTGTACTCTGCTTCTGATGCTTAAAAGATGTATTTTTTTTTCTTACTGCATAGTATGTAGGGCTAAAAGTTTTGAACTCTTCACTTGAGAAATTACTTTTCCAGACAAAAGAGCAAAACAATGTTTGTTTAAATTGTTCTCTGGAACATGACGGATAGTGTTTACAACATTTCTATGACATTTTGATCCAGTGGGGAGTACTTGGAGAGGTACTTAAAGTGCTTTTCACTAAATCAGATGCTCTGTAGTGTTTGAACCTTTTAAAAAAAATCATTTGAAAGCTTGAGTTAAGAGACAGAAAATGGTCAGGGCATTCTCTAAAGACTAAGAATGACTTATCATAAGCAAAGCTGATTTTCTTCCCTCCCCTCAAAAATTGAAAAACTACATTTCTAACTAAAATATGATGCACACATATTGGTTCAGAGCTTTGTCTGTTCCTGTCAGCTCTTTCATAAGGGCTGTTCTTCAGAATCTACCTTCTATTCAATGAGGGTTTTTTTGAAAAAAGCCTTTGAGGGGTGTGTGTTTATTAAGATTATTAAGAATAATCTTAAGGGATTTAAAAACTAAATACATGCTTGTAATAGTGGTAAGAATTCTTTTCTTTCCAGTGACAGAAACCTAAGTCTAATTGCCTTCTCCAAAAAAAGGGGGAATTTACCGCTGCACATAATTGTTTGTGGTTTTTTTGTTTTATTTTTTTGGTTTTTTAAATTCTATGGAGGAAGCTAAAGCTTGATTTGGGTATAGTGGACATATTAATAGAACATAGAGGAAAGCATCATATAAATGTCTTACTGAGCCAAAGATAGAGTATATGTAAAAGAATTTGTGTTTTGTGTATTGTTTTTCTAATGCTGATGTATGACATGCAAGTTTAAGGGCATTTAGCTGCTTGAAACTGCCTAAGGGGATCTTATGAGCCATAAAGATTCCACAACATAAGTATTCAAGTAATTGGCTCAGTTTGCAGGGTCAGTTACTTACATAGAATCCCAGCTTTTAATGGTAGATATTTTTTTAGGAGATTCTGTTCAATGACATCAGACTAATAGAATGTTTAAATGCTGTCTTTAAACTGGGAGAGATCTTGTTCAGCTTTTTATGTCTTTTTTGAAAATAAGCTACGGAAAATTTGCATTTTAGAATTCCAGATATGGAAGTCAGTACAAAATTCAAAGAACCAGTTAGTGATATGCCCTGAACACATAGCATTTATCAATAACTCTCCTCTCTTCTAGATTGTACTGTTTTGGGTGCATACCTGTATCATGGTGAAGCAAGATATTTTAGTTGTGCTTGTTTTGAGTGGTATGTAAAACACGTCATCTTGATTTTGTAGAAGGGATATACGGCTGAGGTCCATATTATCCTAAAGATAGGAAAGCAATATGTTTAAGAAGCATTCAAGCATCTTCATCATTATTAAACATATTTATGTTGTGCATAAAAGGTATATGAATCATTTTATTGGATAGATATAAGTAGTGGAAATAAATGCATCTTGTATAGTGTGTACAAAAGTGTGAAAAGTAAGTGAAGAGCATTGAAAATTGAGATAGCACTGGTTCCAAGACCATTAATCAACAAAATACTTCGTGTAAGAGATGAAGCTCTGGATTTGAAAGAATATTGAAAGGTAGGGAGCTTGATCATCTATAAAAGACAGGACTTTCTTAAATCATAGAGCAAGGCCTGAGAGAAATCTCAGAAGGGTTGTGCCATTGAAGGGGGATTGTGAATATACATGATTGGCAGAGGTGGAAAGGACTGAACTGGGGAGACAGGGAAGTGGTGTATCTAGGATTTCTTAGTACAAGTCAGTGAAATAAAGAAGTCATAGATTCGTAAAATTAAGGTGCTAAAGGAAATCTTTAAAATCATACAATCTAACCGTTCTGCCAATGCAAAAGTCCTTCTTCAGTAGTACTTCTAGCTGAAAGGAAGTTTTAAATATTAAAAAAAACCCTTTTGGTTTCAGTCAGTAAATATTTATTGAGTATCTAATGTGCATCAGACAAGGTACTATTAACGCTGTAGATACAGGTGTGAAGGAAAAAGACCTAGTCTTTCTGCTCATGGGTTTTACTATCTAGTTGGGGGTTGATGGTAGAGAAAGAATAATCTTAAGGGATTTAAAAACTAAATACATGCTTGTAATAGTGGTAAGAATTCTTTTCTTTCCAGTGACAGAAACCTAAGTCTAATTGCCTTCTCCAAAAAAAGGGGGAATTTACTGCTGCACATAATTGAAAGCTCCAAGAATGGATGGATCTAATGTGCTAATTATATCTGCTTTTCTTTGTGATGATTTCATTCTTAAGAAGACTTTTTCTACAGGGTGGCAAAAATGGCCATTAGCAACTCTAGGCTTACTAAACATTAGCCATATACTTCTCCAGATAACCTCAACAAAAGTTCAGGAAATGATTCAGTTTGGGTCATATGCTCAATCATATGCTCAACCCTGAACCAAGAGGTAGACTGAGTGGATTGTAGGATAAAGAGACATCAAGAATGTCTCTACAGGCTTTTGGTTTGAATAGCTGAAAGAATGGAATTGCTGTTTATCAAGATGGAGAAGAATGTGGATGGAGTAGGTTTTGGTGAGGGAGAAGGGGCTGGGAGAGGGAGTCAAAGTTAGATTTTGGATATGTTCAGTGTGAGATGCCTATAAGACATCCAAGTAGCGATGCTGAGTAGGGTCTGTGGTTCAGGGGAGAGGTTTAAGCCATAATATAATTTTGAGACTCATCATTTAACTGGATGGAATCACCCAGAGAGTGAGTGTATTTATTTATTTATTTATTTTTAAAGATTTTATTTATTTATTTGACAGAGAGAGACACAGCGAGAGAGGGAACACAAGCAGGGGGGGCGGGAGAGGGAGAAGCAGGCTTCCTGCTGAGCAGGGAGCCCAATGTGGGGCTCGATCCCAGCACCCTGGGATCATGACCTGAGCTGAAGGCAGACGCTTAATGACTGAGCCACTGAGGCGCCCCAAGTAAGTGTATTTAAAGAAGAAGTCCAAGGACTAAGCACAGGAGGCTTCTCCTACATTGAGAAGATGAGGATCGGAGGTGTGGCCCAGCAAAACATATTAAGAACAGCATTCAATAATGAAGTAGAACAGATGAGAGAGGTGTTCTCCGTTCTTCCATAGTGAGGACAGTTTTTAGTATGATGGGGAGAGGAAGTTCCTGAAAAGAAAGATTGTTGGGCAAGTAATAGTATCTTATCCCAGAGGGACTTGAGTGCTGTTTTTCTGTCAGCCCTAATAAATGCTTATGGACAGCAGAAGGGCATGACCAGGTTTTGTGTTTTAGGAAGGTTTACCGGTAAGTAGTGTGATGACCAGATTAAACGAAAAGGGATCTAATTGAGAGACTATTGCAGAATTTCAGGGGAGAGATGAAATAGTTTAATGTACTGCTATAACCCTGTCTGACCTAACACTGTCTTCTTATAAGGAATGTTTTGTTATGCCCCCCTCCCCTTACAATCCTGAAATAAAATTCATGGATAATATCTACTTACATGTAAAATTCAGAAACTAATATAATACCCTAATTGTAGTAATAAGAAGTAAAAGAAATTTATAATAAAATATTATCATGACATAAAAATTATGATAGAATATGTTGACTTGTATAGTATTGTTATTACAGCCTATTCAGGTGTGCATGGGTGAATGTGAAGCAGGCACCATTTAAGACCAGTGCTGTAACAATGTAATTCCAAGAGCTGTGGGCCCAGAAAATAGAACTGAGCCTATGTCTTTTAAAATAGTTTATTAAGCAGCTTTCCCCAGTGGGGCTTCTACCAGACATTTCCCCATTTGGTCTCTTCTCTCACTCCAACCTTAAGGAACCAATAAGTAATTGGGAACTGAGTATTTATACAGTGGGGAGTAGTAGGTGTTACTGTGGTGGATCCTGGCCATCTCTCTGTGAGGAAATCTTTGCTTCAGGGATGGGGGAAAACAGTATGAAGGTTCCTCAAAAAGTTAAAAATATAGAACTAACCTCCAGCAATTGCACTACTAGGTATTTACCCAAAGGATACAAAAGTACTGATTTGAAGGGATACATGCACACTAATGTTTATAGCAGCATTATCAACAATAGGCAAATAATTACGTATTCTGTTTAAAAATACTTGAAGACATAATGGAATGTATCGAAGGCATAATGAAAGAGTCAGGTACTTGTTTACTTCGTATATTAGAGATGTAATACAGGCGCATACCAGCATGTCGTGTTTGCAATTTAAATATCATAAGCAGCATCACGATTGGTGCTTAATTTTCTCAATTAGCAAACGACTGTTTGTTAAGTTCTGAACAACCACAGAATGCAGTTTTCCCTCAATTTACATAGTCATTGTATTTTTGAAAGTTCAGTGTGTATTAATGCTGTGTAGAAGGAAGCTTTCAGTTACGGATTCAGAGTTTTTTGGCTTACACGGATGTGGACTGGAGCATCAGATGGTTCAGAGTGATGAGGGACATTTCTTCCTTTTGTAGGACTATTCCACACACGTCAGGATGTCTAATATTCCTGGCATTGCCCATTAACTGCCATTGGTGCCTGGCTACCTACCAGTTATTGTGATAACCAAACCTCCATGGTTTCTTAAATATCTCCTTTCCAACACACACAGATTACACAGACTACTAGATCCCTAGTTTAAGGTATAATAGCACATTGATCTCTTTGTTTTTGGAGTTCCTCCTTTTCAAGAATTTTGAGGAGAAACCTATGGTGGATTATAGTGTCATTTTGGAACTTTTTATGGATCATCAGGAAATGATACTGTTTGGTGTATCTGTAATTATATAGATGTATATTTAAGTAGTTTGTGATTCCAGCCGTAATGATACATTTATTTTAATGTTAATTATTTTTTTGAGCTCTGAAGCATATAAATACAATTTGATGAAAATAGTATCCACTTCCTTATAAATCAGACTCATTTCTTTGACTTTATTTTCCCCTTGTATTTTACAAAAACTTGAATGGCCTTTATTAGCTTAGATTACAGTTACGTTTTGGGTAAGGGAAGCTTGTAGTGAACATCTCACTTGTTTCTTGCACATTGTGAGAATTTCTTGGCCACTTGCAGTGGCCAGAACTTTTGGCTGCTGTATTGTTCCTGGTGATTGTTGTTTTCCAAGATTTATAACTGTTTTTCCATATTTGAATAATGAATGGCTTTTTTGTCTTTTTAAGAAAATTAATAGGTTTTTTTTTTTTTAAGGCAGTTTTAGGTTTACTCAGAATTAGCGGAAACTACAGAAAATTCCCATATACCCCTTCACTCTATCTTGCATTAGTGTGGTTAATTTTTTTACAATTGATGAGCCCAAACGGACACCTCTTATTAACTAACGCCATAGTTTGGAGCACCTGGGTGGCGCAGTCAGTTAAGTATTTGACTCTTGGGTTTCAGCTCAGGTCACGATCTCAGGGTCTTGAGATCAAGCCCCCCATTGGACTCCGCATTCAGTGAGGAGTCTGCTTGAGGTTCTCTTTCCCTCTTCCACTGCCCCTCCCACTTGTGCTCTCTCTCTCTCAAATAAGTAAATAAATCTTAAAAAAAGTCCATAATTTATATAGGGTCACTCTTTGTGTTGTATATTCTATGGATTTTATAATATAAATAGTAGATATATATAATAATACATATATCATGACACATGTCCTCCATTCAGTATCATCCAGAATAGTTTCACTGCCCTAACAGTCTCTTGTGCTCCGTCTATTCATACCTCCTCCACTCCTTTGTCCACCCCCTGGCAATCACTGATCTTTTTACTATCTCCATAATTTTGCTTTTCCCATAATGTCATATACTTGGAGTCATGTAGCTGTACATTTCCTTGTATGCACTGCTTTTTCTTCATCACAAAAGTTGTACATCGTAAGTTGTACTTTCAGTTAGTATAAAATATTTTTAAGTTTCTCTTGAGACTTCCTCTTTGATCCATGTGTTATTTAGGTGTGTTTGTATGTGTTTTAACGGAATTTTATAGAGGTTGAGCTAAACCATCTCTCTTGTATGTAGTCTAAGAATCAAGAGTGAATGAGCTCATGATGTTATCATAGTTATTATTGAAAATGTTTTGTGATCCTTTAAGAGTTAGGATTACAAATACCTTAGGTTCATTGGCATTCATTCCCTCATCCTGGGCCAAACAGTGAGAGGACAGAAAGAAAGAAACACTGAGGCTTGGCCCCACCCTTTTAGGACAACAGTTCCACCATATGAAGGGAATGTTTCCTTTCCCTTAGAGTTTTAGTTCTTGTGGGCTAAAACTGGCCATTAGTGACCAGTGCCACTGTTGCTTGAGGTTACTTACAGGCTGTGGTAGGATGGAGAAGAAAAAGGTGAGATATTCCCATACTCTCTGAGCATTAGGTAGTATCTTTTCTGTTCTGTGGTCTAAAACTAGAGGGCTGGTCCTGAAGCTTCATTGCCCACCTCCATGTTTCTGTTACATTGAGTCCAAGCTGGGAGATAACAGAAGTTAAAAAAAAAAAAAAAAGTTTACTGTCAGCCTAGTGATACTTCAAGTTCTGGTCTTCTTCTCTAGTCGGCCTTCTACTGTTCACTTTTCAGAGTCTTAAAAGAGCTGTTCCCTGCCTTCTCTGTCCAGATTTTATAGCTATATTCAGCGGGAGTCATAGGCTTGAGTGTGCGTACTCCATTTTATCTGGAACTGGACTCCACTAACGGAATTTTACAGAGGTTGAGCTAAACCATCTCTCTTGTATGTAGTCTAAGAATCAAGAGTGAATGAGCTCATGATGTTATCATAGTTATTATTGAAAATGTTTTGTGATACAGCAATTAATAGACAAGTGCATTAATGAAGACAAAGTTGTTGTTAGGGGACATTAGATCAAGATAGCATTTGTATCCTTGAGCATACTCCTTAAGGAAATTCCAAGGGTATCATGGGTAATTCTTTATTTGTGCCATTAGAAAGAGCTCCATGTGTATAATATTTGGTCATTACAGTTGACCCTCGAAAACATGGGTTGAACTCCGTGAATCCATTTATATACATGGATTTTTTTTTTTTTTGATAGATACACTACAGTAAATGTATTTTCTTGTCCTTATGATTTTCTTTCTTTCTTTTTTTTTTTTTTAAGATTTATTTATTTATTTGAGAGAGAGACAGGTAGGGGGGAGGAGCAGAGGGAGAGGAAGAGAAATACTTAAGCCGACTCCCTGCTGAGCGGGGAGCCCAGTAGAGGGCTCCATCCCAGGACCCTGAGAGCATGACCTGAGCTGAAATCAGGAATGGGATCTTAACTATAACTGAGCCACCCAGAGGTGCACCTTCCTTATGATTTTCTTAATAACATTTCATTTTCTCTAGTTTAGTTTCATGGAAGAATACAGTGTATATACATATAAAACATGTGTTAATATGTGTTTATATTATTGGTAAGGCTTCTGGTCAGCAGTAGGCTATTAGTAGTTACATTTTGGGGGAGTCAAATTATATGTGAATTTTTGACTATGCAGGGGATTGGCTCCCCTCATCCTTGCATATGTCAACTGTTACTTAGTATAGGCTTTATTTCTTTCATCTTTTTGGTTAGGTAAATCTTAGTTTTAAGAATTAGGGTAGTACTGCCAATCTGCAGACTGATTTTTAATCAGTGAAGCCAACTCTTCATACTTACTCTAAAAAAAGCTTACTGAAAGGAGAGAGTAAGATAGACTAGTAAAGGAGAATATTGTACCACTTTATGCGATGATTCCTTATTTTGGGTTTTGTCTAGACTGATCTATATGGGATAAACCTTTTGCTGTTTTCAGATTGCCTGACCCCTTTCTAAGCTAAGGCCTTTAAGAGTTTAGGATTACAAATACCTTAAGTTCATTGGCATATGCAGAACAAATGTGAATCAAACACAATATGATTCTTTCAAGAATTTTATTTATTGATGTGGTAGCGAAATACTACACTGTTTACAATAGAGAACTAAGTGGGATTTGGGGTATGCTGAGAAGTTGACAGCTTGTGGGTCCTGAACAAAATACTGTCTTTTGTGGGATAAAAGAAGAAAAGATGTGTTCTTGAAATGATTATTTATAAATGATTTGAAATCTTGTTCTGTTTCCAGCTCAGGAGGCATTTGCCAGCATTGTGGTCACTGCAATAGTGAAATTTTGGATGGGGAAAAAAAAAACAACCCTCACAGAAGTCTGTTTGCATTTGACAAACAAGATAAAGAACCCTTAAGATAAGCTTAAGTAAAACATAGCTGTGCACACAATACTTTCACTTTCTTTCTTAGGGCTAAATAATTAGGGATTGGAATAAGAATTGTAGGAATTAAGTGTAACCTGAATCGGGTAGGTGGAAAGGGTTTTGCTTGTTATACAGTTGGTAAAAGATTAGCAGTCACTTGAAGGATAGAGATCCCGTGGAGAGAGATTTGCTTTTTGTGTGAATTTATCTTTTTCAGGTGGGAAGGTAATAGCTCATTTTAGGTTGTTGTTTTTTTTTTTGAATTTGGACTGTGGTCAAAAGACTGCATTGTTTTCAAATTGTATATATTCCAATTTGTTTATTAATTTATTATATGTTTTTACCTACTTCCTAAAATAATTTGAGGTATCCCTTGGAGAAGATGGAGACCTACAAATACTGGGGTTAAATGAATAGTAATATAGTAATGAAAATGATAGTGGATAAGAGGCATAACTAAAAGGACGAGGAAATAATTAGGGGTGCCTGGGTGGCTCAGTCGGTTAAGCATCGGATTCTTGGTTTTGGCCCAGGTCGTGATCTCAGGGTCGTGGAATCAAGTCCAGTGTAGAGCTCCATGCTCAGTGGGGAGTCTGCTTGAGATTGTCTCTCCCTCTGCCCCTCCTCCCCTCAAATAAATAAATAAATCTTTAAAAAAAGAGGAAATAATTAGGAACTAGGAAACTGATCTATAGAAAGTTACTACATTTCTTTATGTAACCTTACTCATGGGTAATTTTCATCAATGTCTGATATAAAGAAGTGTGACTTTTCCCCCCTGGCAGTTTCTAAGAGAATGCAGAGTTTTGTTTTGGTTTTCAAATTAAAGATAACTCTTGATTATTTGGGATGGGGGGTACAACAGTAACTATGGCTAAAAACAAAGTATATTTGTGAAAAAAAAATTACTCTCTGTAAAAATATATACACTATTATTAGAAAGTGTATTTCTCTGTCTCGTTTTCTCTTTCTTGTCAGCCAGACTTGTAACAATCAAAAGGCCAGTCACTTAGGAAAGGCAAGCAAAAGCCCTTTGTTGGCTCCAGCACCACAGTGTCAGGACGAAGAAGGTGGTGGAATTCTGTGATGGGAACAAGGCAGTGGAGGGAGGGAACATTGCAGCTGAAACGGAGTCTTGGCTCCTCCCAGATTCATTATAATATTTGGAAAATAAAAGAGACTCAGCCATGAAACTAACAATAGTTAACAAATTGTTTTAACAGACAGAAATGTGTGGTACACTTGGCCATTAAATGTTTTTTGTTCTCCTAAATTACTGAATTTTATTGGTCTTAAACTTTTAAGTTGATTTTTGTACTTTTTAAAGAGGCTAGTGTTTCTTTTACTATTATATATAAATTACTTTTGATTTCTTCCATCTCCTGCTCTTTCTCTTTGACTGTCTCCGATACATTGATCCTTTAAAGGTCAAGAACATATCTATACTGGTTCCTTGAGGATGTTTTTGTGTGATGTGACCTTCAGTATAGTTATAGAGAAAGTTAGAACTAAAGAGCAGGACTGGATAGTTAACCAGTTCTTTGGATTTTATTTTCCAATGTTTGTTGCCTTATTTCAATTATCCATATAATTTTTCAAGTTACAAAATAATTAAACAATTAATCTTTTCCTCACTGATTTGAAATGCTACCTTTACATACTTTGGCTGTTTTTGGACCGTTCTATTCATTTTTCTTCTATTGCACCCTATTTCAACTATCATCACTTTATGCTATACTCTAATTTTTAGCTCCCTTTCATTATTCTTAGTTTAAAATGACTTGAGGCATTTTCATCTATTTATTCTGTCATCTCTAACATTTCCTTTGAAAATGTCATTGTTTCATAAGAAATTTGTTCAATTTGGAAAATAATTACGTTATATTTCTAATTTGTGGTTGAATAGACATATTTATAATAGAGGCATCACATCCAGGAACATGGTGTATATCTTCATTTATTCTGGTCTTCTTTATGTCTATTAAATTTCATAAATCAAGATATACTCAGAAAATATTAAATTTAAACTGGGAGCCTTTCCAAAATATCTCATCTCAGGGATGGTTAACTAGTTCAATATTGCTAAAGTAGAAAGGCACTTTCTACATAAAAATGGAATTTTAAATTTTGGTCATCATACTTTCAACAATTATTTGAATCTGTTTTTTTTGTTAAATATTTCAGTGTTCATTTCCAGGCATTGGACACTGGAATTTCTCCATGTTTGGGTTTTTACTTTGATTCATTTTGTGTTTGAAGTGCGTCTTTGAATACTCTTTCAATAAGTTTATGTGCAATGGAATTTACATGGATGAAAATCACGTGGAACTATTGTATATTTGAAGAATTCCACCTCCCCTTATCCTTCTCTCACAAATAACAATTTTTTTGAATGTAGAATTCTTGTGTCACGTGCTTTCGCCCCTCAAAATTATTTTCCTCCATTGTTTTCTTTCATTTATGGTAGCAGTCTGATATCTGCTTGATTTTTCTTTTTAGCTTATCTTTAAAAACAATCTATAAATTTGGGGAATTAAAAAATAAAACCTTGATAGTTTTGAATAAGTTGGCACACAGTTATTTATAATATGTGCTTGTATTTTTTTTTAATTGACCTTCATATTCCCTAGCTTTTGAGGTAAGTGATCATAGTTACAATTATTTCTGCATAAACTTCACTACTCCTAACAGAGATATTTATAGAGTGGTTACTAAAATCTTTTTACTTAATTGTTTGAATCATTCAGTAATTCTGGACACTGAGTATGTGTCCCATGTCTGTAAGAAAATCATATTTGTTCTCCCAAGGAAAATTACTGGCAGAAGTATGGTTAATTTGTGAATAACTTGTTTCTACATGGTTCTTGGTTCGACATGGGCTAATAATGTGGTTCTACATGGGCTAACAATTTTCAAAAGATAAATATATTTGAAAATCAAAAGAATGTATTAATTCTGTATTACTGTTTATATATGGTGTTACTTGTTTTCAATCATTATCTCTGTGTCTTTCTTGGAAAGTATTTAAGATAGTTCATGTAGAATAAAACCCAAGAAAACATGTTCAGCCTGTTTTCTGCTTAATTAACCTATAAAATATACAGACTCCTAACTTGCTGAGATATTTTTGTGGCTGGAGCATTTGTGGCAGTCGATGTATGGGTGATAACAGCTGTTGGGCATTATATTTGGGGGCTTTGAATTGAAAATAATTATGGCATAAAGTTGTGTGGTCAAGAAAGGCAAAAAAAAAAAAAAAAGAAGAAGAAGAAAGAGAGAAAAAGAAATTACTTACCCTCAATGTCTAGTATGTAAACATTTCATATATTCAGAAAGTATGAAAAGGCACTTCATTAATTTCCATCTCTGGAGGAGCCAAAAATAACAAGAAAACCAGACTTAAACTCCAAATGTCAATTTTAAAATCTAGTCTCCCCTTCAACCCAAGTGATTGTTGTTAATTTCCTTTGAGTTTTTCTTGGTTAATCCAGGTAATCATAAATGTGAAAGAAATAGGAAACTTACCTCAGGATTTTACATATATACCTTTTGGGAATAAGATAAAACTTCCTAGAAGACTGTTGTTAAAGACCTCCATGTAGATGGAAAGCTAGAAGAAAATCTGATGTCTTTTTAAAAGTGTGTTTTAAAAAAAATTAAATGGTGGATGTTATGCAATGATATGTTATCAAAGATTTATTATAAATCAGTGTACTTTCACCAGCCCTAGAGCCCTTGATGTTATTATACTTAGTATCCATTTAGATTCATTTCTGGCAATACTACAGTCATTACTTATGGAAGCTTGGTATAGCTCGTTGAAGCATATATATGGGAAGATTTATATTTGATAAAGCCTCTGCTAAATGTTAGGCTCAAATGTTAGGTATCAAATCAATAATTTTGCTCAGCCAATTGGTATTATTCCTTCTTTAGAGTGTATTTATGTATTTAGGACTAGAGGTAAAACTAGGTGATTTTTAATTTTTTTATCTTCTTGGTCAATTAATTTTTTTATGTTTTTATTTTAATTCCAGTTAGTTAACATTCAGTGTTGTATTAGTTTCAGTTGTACAATATAGTGATTCGACACTTCCATACATTACCTGGTGCTCATCACGACACAAAACTAGATGATTTTTAAAAGTCTCTTTTAACTTGATGTCAGTTGAAAGACATGCTCTACTATATTGCCTTCTGGAAAAAGGCAAAATGATTATAACAGTAATTTTCCTTTTCTCTGTGGAATTATACATATATATGAAATATTTTATAATTATATATGAGATATACATAATATGTGTGTATATATAAAAATTTATATCTATTGTATGAATAAGCTGTGTGTGTGTGTGTGTGTGTGTATAGCTTATTTTCATGGAATTATTTTCGCTCAGACAGGTAAGCAATAGAGGCTGTAATTAGATTGTTTCTAGCAACAAATAAGAAAATTTCTATCATTTGGTCACTGCTGATAATTGCAAAGTTTCACTTGTTTAATCAGGAAAAATGATAGGAAGAGTATGTTTTCTTTAGAAACTGTTATTCTGTGTTATTGGCCTAAAAAGCAGCATTATTTTGGTGGGTGATATGAATCATTATTAAAGTCACTATGACAGATTTTTAATGTGATTTGCACTATGACAATAAAATCTGTTGAAAGGTAGGATTTCTGTGTCTTCTCAGCACAAAAGTTAATCAGCTTTTCCTATTCATAAAGTGGTTATCACATTTCATTTCCCTTAGTTGTCCAACTTTAATATTTTGCAGAACAAGCAGTACCAAGGAATTGGTAATGGTTCTGTGGTTGTTGGGTAGTTTTGTAAATGACCTGAATAAATGTAAATATGCTATCAGATTGAAGAGGCTGGGAAATCCATTACTGGATAATAGGATTTGGATTTAATGTAAAGTCAGAGCAAACTAAGACATGTAGATGCAAACTTAGTTAAGAGTAGAGTAAGAATTGTAAAAGCTACGTATAAGTTATAAGGGAGATACAGATTTAAAGGTTTATTGAAATATGATTTCATTATATCTAGGGTTTATTTTGGAAAAAAATTTTAATATTATGAAATAAGACTGCATTGTTTTTTTAAAAGATCTATTTACTGGGGGCGCCTGGGTGGCTCAGTCGGTTAAGCGTCTCCCTTTGGCTCAGGTCATGGTCTCAGGGTCCTGGGGTTGAACCCTGCATTGGGCTCCCTGCTCAGTGCGGAGTCTGCTTGTCTCTCTTCCTCTGCCCCTCCCTGTTTGCTGTGTCTCTGTCTCTGTCTCTCTCAAATAAATAAATAAAAGGTTTTATTTATTTATTTGAGAGAGAGAGCTGAGGGAGAGAGAGACTCCCCGCTGAGCACGGAGCCCAAGGCAGGGCTTAATCCCACGACCCTGAGATCATGACCTGAACCAAAACCAAGAGTTGGACACTTAACTGACTGAGTCACCCAGGCGCCCCAGTGTACTCTTTATCGTGATCACTATTCAACATTTAATAGAAATTCAATTAGTACAATAAAGAAGAATATGAAATGAATTGTGTAAAAAGTAAAGAGGGGCAGTGTTATTTAAACTTGCAATACAATGCAATTGTGGATAAGCCCAAGAAAATCATTTGGAAAATGATTTGAACTAATGAGAGACTAGTGACTTGCCACAAATATATGAAACTTGATGCTTTACCATATGCAAGAAATCAGAAGTAGAAAGAATGGGAAAAAAGATACTATATACAAGAGCATTGACAACAACTACACATACTCAAATATATGTATACTTTCTGGGAAAAAATAAGACAAAGAAATAAACTAACAAGGAAGATTCAGGATCTGTGTGAAGAAGTGAACAAAACATTATTAAGAGACACAAAATAAGACTTTAACATAGTGAAGAGACCATGTTGATGAATGGGAAATCATAAATTTAACATAGTTATAATGAAGGTCACAATGAAATGGAATTCTTTTGGATAAAATGAAAAAGTGATTCCAGAATTCACTTGGTGGAGTAGCTACAATCATATTGCCATGAATAATGGTGTGTGGCTTTTGTGGTACATATTATTGATTTGGTGCTAACATATGAAAATATATAAAGTTACAACATACAGTAATGACAGACAGAACAATAGACTGGAATAGTAAGTACATAAACAAGCCCTAGCACATATCAGAAGTTGATACATGATAAAGGCAGCATTTTAAATTACTAGTAAGAAGACTAAAGGGTTCACTGTGGCACATAAATACTACAGGTGGATTAAAGAATTAAATGTGAGAAACCATCAAAGTACTAGACAATATGATTGTTTATTATGCTTGAGGTCAAGGGGGTTTCTAAACATGATATCAGAAGAAGTATAACACTGTCTGGGAAATATTTGGTAGATTTCATTATAAAATTAAAAACCTGTGTCTTACTATCAAAATCAAAAGTGAAAGGCCAATTGCAGACTGGGAAAGAATATTTCATATCTGATAAAGGACCTGTATCCAGAATATACAAAGAATTTTTATAACTCAACAGTAAGATAAACAGCCCAATTAAAAAGTTGGCAAAAGTGTCAGACACTTTACCAAAGAATATATTAACACTTGAAAATCAGCATACGAAAACATGCTGTACATCATATGTCAATAGGTAGTTGCAAAAGATACCGAGATACCGCTACACGTACCTATTAAAATGGCTACAATTTAAAACACTGACAACACCAAATGCTGCTGCAGATGTGCAGCAACAAGGACTTTCATTCATTGCTGGTGTGAATACAAAATGGTATAGCCACTTTGGAAGCCAGTTAGGCAGTTTTTTAAAAAGCTAAATATACTCTTACCATACAGTCCAGCAATCATGCTTCTAGATACCTACCCAAAACTTGTGTTCGCACACAAAAACCTGTGCATGAGTGTTTATAGCAGCTTTATTCAGCATTGCCAAAATTTGGAAGCAATCAAGGTGTCCTTTAGTTGGTGACTGTGGTATATCCAGACAATGGGATACTATTCAGCGCTAAAAAGAAATGAACTGGTAAGCCATGAAAAGACATAGAAGAACCTTAAATACATATTGCTAAGGGAATGAAGCCAATCTGAAAAGGCTTACATACATATGGTATGATTCCAAGTATATGACATTCTGGAAAAGGCAAAACTATGGGAGACAGTAAAAAGATCAGGGGTTAGGGATGCAAGTTTGGGGGGGTGATGAATAGGTAGAGCATAGGGAATTTTTAGGATAATGAGCTATTCTGTATGATTCCATAATGGTAGATACATTACACATTTGTCAAAACTCACAGAACTGTACAACACAAAGAATGAACATTAACCTATGGACTTTTAGTTAATAATATTTATCATGATTGGTTATCAGTTGTAACAAATGTACCACACCAATGCAAAATGTTATTTTAAAAAAATCATGTCTAAAAAATACCAGACAGGCAAAACAACTGGAAAACATTTATATTCTGGAACATAAAGAAATAGTTAATATGTTTAGTTTCAGAGAACTCTAAAGACAAGAGCCTCATAAAAATGGGCAATGAAAATGAATAGATTGTTTACAAAAGAAGGTGAGTTCAGTAAAAATAATAGAAATGTACTTTAAAACTTTAATATGATGTCATTTGTCACCTATGAAATTGGCAGAGATTCTCAAAAACTGATAATATACTGTGACCAAGAATGTAGAGAAACTGCCATTCTCACATACTGCTGATTGGAGGAAGTATTAGTCACTGATAGAAAATTTGAGAATACACATTAAAAGCTTTTACCTAGAATTTCAAGATTGAGGGCTTAGCCCACTTAAAATCATCAAGGATGTGTTCAGTGATCCAGTTATAAGGATATATACTGTACTACATCAGTAAAAATTGGAAACTACCTAAATGCCCACCATTAAATAAATTATTGTATGTTTATATAGTGGGGAAATGTGCTGAAATGGTGTTCTAGAACTGAGGTTTTCAAGCTGGAGCGTGCTTCAGGATTACTAGTACCCCACCTTCAGAAATTCTCATTTGCCAGCTCTGGGGGTTGTGAGGTTGTACTTGATCAGCATCTAGTGATGTTGATGTTGATGGTCTGGGGACCATATTTGAGAACCACTTTTTTTAGCCAAATATTTAGGGAAGGAATACAGATCATAAAACAGTGCTTATAATGTGATTCTACTCTTCTAAGTGAGATAAATAATGTACACTTGTAAAAAATAATTGAAATAGTATACATGAAGATATTTACTGTGGTTATTTTGTATAATGGAAATGTGGGTGATTTTAATGCTTTTTGTTAATCTGTGTTTTTAAAATTTTCCATAATGGAGAGATTTTTAAATGAAGGAACAAATCAATAGAAGACCATTTAAAAACCAAAAAGGGTAGAAGAAGACTTAATTCTTTTCGGGTTCAGTGTGAGAACTAAAAATCTCAAGTATACATGGTTTCTTTCTCCCCTATTATCTTTCACATGCAATCAATTATAAAGATGTATCAATTTTACTTTCTAAATATTTCTTTAATCTCCTCAGCTTGCCATTCTTCTGCCATAACTTCAGTTTAGTCTGTTATAATGTCATCGTTGGGTTTCTGGAATAGACTGTCTTGTTTCCTTACCTCCAGTCTTGTTGCTTTCCAGTCCATTCTTTACAAAGCACCCAGAGTAATCTTTGTAAAAATCAAATTTGAAACATTAAGCACTTAATGTGTCCTTAGCTGCCAGGATAAAATGCAGACTGTTTCCTCTCTTGTCCTCTCTTGTCTTTTATAATTCTCCACTTCTACTTTCCCTATCTTCTAAGCTTCTTTTATCTTAGTTCATGTAGAATATATTTTAGTTCCCCCATTCAGGTCTGAACACTTTTTTTTCACTGTGGGGTTTTTCCTACTATTTCACCCCTGACCTGGCTAACTCCTGATAACTTCAACATAAATGTTGTTTCCTTTGGGGAGGTTTTTTTTTTAAATAAAATTTTTTTATTTGTCAGAGAGAGAGAGAGAGAGAGAGCACAAGCAGGGGGAGCGGCAGGCAGAGGGAGAAGCAGACTCCTTGCTGAGCAGGAAGCCCAATGTAGGGCTCGATCCCAGGACTTCACTTTTCTTACCATATAGGACCTTCCAATGTTGTTTTTTAGTTGCCTCTTTCCTTGTCTGAGTTAACCCATTAGACTATGCCCTCAGACAGTAGGGATCAGTGCCTAGTATAGAGTGGGAGCTTCAGAAATAATTGTTGATGACTGAGTGAATGAATGGATGAAAAATGAAACATGAAGATGAGATGTAGAGATGCACTGACGTAATGGCCCCTAAGTATAACTCATGTAATGTGTTCTGATTAGACTGGAATTCTCTTTACTTTGTGTTCTACCAGAAGATAAAACCCTTGGAAAGGATTTGGAAGAGAATTACTCTGATGGTTAAAGAGCTAGAAAGTAGAACCAATGAGGCAAAATTAAAGGAATTGGGAGGAGTGTAAGTAGCCTGAAAGTTGGTAGGATGATCTAATAGCTATCTTTAAGTATATGCATGCACAGTTAATTTTCTAAGAATATTGATCAACTATCCTCCACCATTTCAAGAGGAAAAATAATTTGATACTATAGCAGAATTTAAATTCAATATATGGAGGAAAATTTCATGACTGCCAATAAATTCTGGAAGTACTTACTATGTGAGACAATAGGAAGTGCCAATTTTTTTTTGTTTTAATTTGCAAAAAAACCTTGTAAGTAAGAAGTATTGTAAAGAAAATAAATAAAGGTCGTTTCTGATGTTAATTTTGTCAGTCAATAAAACAGACGTAGTTGTCGTGCCTCAGATACTAAATGGATTTAAAACTAAATTTTCTCTTCTGAAAGAGCTTTTCAGAATTGAATATTGTTGGTTGATAAGTGAATCATTTTCTGACTAATCTCTAGGTAGCCTCACCAGTTTCCTTTCAAAATCTAAGAAACTGTAGCCTTAATTTATGGAGAAAATACTGTCAAAATCTGAGATGTTAATAATCAATATACAGAGAGCTATTTTGGAGGTAACATGAGCCTAGGAATGTTGACTTGAATGAGTGATGTGTATCCTATAT
Organism: Mirounga leonina; assembly: GCF_011800145.1. Lineage (NCBI taxonomy): Eukaryota > Metazoa > Chordata > Mammalia > Carnivora > Phocidae > Mirounga > Mirounga leonina. The sequence continues at coordinate 42,518,032 of NW_023270305.1, forward strand.
AATCAGCAGAATGTAAGGTTTAGCTTTCTCTGCAGCTGCAGGAGACATATTTAATTAATACTGAAGCAATTATCTTGACAAGTAAATCAAACTCAATTAGATCTCAATTAGAACACTAACATTTTCTCAAATATTGTATGGTTGCCAGATGGTTACACTTTTTTTTTTAACCCACTGTCCTGCTGCCCGCCCCCCTGCTTTTTAAAAGATTGCTTTCCAGCTACTATGTTTATTATGTATAATCACTCAGTTTTGTTTTCTTATTTTGGGGAAGAAATTTGAAATTTAATATGATATATACCAGAATTCTCTTACCTGGCAATGTATGGTTTTGTTTTATAGAAATTTGGAAAAGTAACATATGTTGACTCATTTGTAAAATGGGATAAATTACAAAGTAGAGATTGTGGATCATTTAGAAGAGACTTTTAAAAGGTATTTAATTCTTACCCTTGCCAGAGGCAGCCCAAATTACACCCGAATCTATATATATCATTGTATCATACTTATATTTTGTCTTCAAGTAGAATGAAAGTGTTGAATTTTTTAGTCATAAAAAGTGTAGATATTCCAATTAGATACCTTAATATTCACTAAATAAATTATTGTAACGTCTTCTACTAATCAATTAGTTATTCTTGGAGGTTCTTTAGAGGTTTTCCTTTCAAGTGCCTTTTCAAAGGTCAATTAAATTTATATCAATTTAGGTCTAGCTACTTCATTTTGGTATTAAATGTAATTTTTTGCATCTTATTTGGTTGTTCATTCACAGATAAAGGTGGAGGATAGTGTAGTAGAGGCAGTATTGAATTGTGGATTAGAACTGTAGTCTTTGTGGGTGAGACTACTTGAATTTTGAGTCCTGGCTCTACACTTTCTAAGAGTGAGGCTTTGGGTGAGGATTTTAACTTCTAGAATTTACAGTTTAAGGTTAAAAACCTGACTCAAATTGTAGTTGAAGGTTTAAAGCAGATAAAGTAAAGATAGTGTTTAGTATAATTCCTAGTACACAGTAACATTCATTAAAAATTGGCTGTTGTTTTGTTGTTATTCATTTACTTAGTCATTGATTTTATTCAATTCACTTTTCAGTGAATACTTGAATAATACTACTCTTCAGATAACCTTAATTTTTTAAAAAAGTTTTTAAAAAAATTTATTTATTTGACAGGGGAGACAGCGAGAGAGGGAACACAAGCAGGGGGAGTGGGAGAGGGAGAAGCAGGCTTCCCACAGAGCAGGGAGCCTGATGGAGGGCTCGATCCCAGGACCCTGGGATCATGACCTAAGCCGAAGGCAGATGCTTAATGACTGAGCCACTCAGGCGTCCCAGATAACCTTAATTTTTAAGGATTCAGGATTTTACTGCTTGGCATATGTATAACATTTTCAGGAGAGATGAAATAGTCTCCTAAATTATTTTCTTGTTTCCATTTGTCTCCGTTCTCCAAATACTCTACATCGGGTGCTGGCAAATATTTTGTATAAAGGGCAAGAGAGTAAATATAGATAGCAAATATTTTAGGCATTGGGGACCACATACAGTGTCTGTCATATGTTCTTTTTAAAACTTTTTTAAAAAAGATTTATTTATTTATTTTAGAGAGAGAGAGAGAGAGAGCACTTGTAGGAGGGTCAGAGGGAGAGGGAGTAAGAATCTGAAGCAGACTCTGCGCTGAGCACAGAGTCCCATGAGGGGCTTGATCTTATGACCCTGGGATCACAACCTTAGCCAAGACCAAGAGTTGGACGCTTAACCAACTGAGCCACCCAGGTGTCCCGTAAAAACTTTTTATTTTGAAATAATTCTAGATTTATAGAAAGTTGCAAAGAGGGCTGATAAACCCTTCACACACTTTTCTCAGTAGTTACGGCTTAGATACTTAAAGTACAATATTAAGACCAGGAAATTGACGTACCTCTGTGTGTGTGTGTGTGTGTGTGTGTGTTTAGTTCTATGTTACTTCAACACATGTGTGTAGATTCCTGTAACTGCCACCTCAGTCTACAATCAAGATACAGAACTATTGCATTAAGCATAAAAAATTCCTTCATAGGGGCGCCTGGGTGGCTCAGTCGTTAAGCGTCTGCCTTCGGCTCAGGTCATGATCCCAGGGTCCTGGGATAGAGCCCTGCATCAGGCTCCCTGCTCAGTGGAAAGCCTGCTTCTCCCTCTCCTGCTCCCCCTGCTTGTGTTCCCTCTCTCGCTGTGTCTCTCTCTGTCATATAAATAAATAAAATCTTAAAAAAAAAAAGAATTCCTTCATGCTACCCATTCATAAGTCATACCCACCTCCTCATCTCACCCATCCCCAACCCCTGGAAACCATTAATCTGTTTCTATTTTTGTTATTTGAAAATGTTATGTGAATAGAATCATCCAGTATGTGACTTTTTGGGATTGGCTTTTTTCACTTGTTCTTGAGATACATTGCTTCATGTTATGGATGTACCACAGTCTGATTATTGTGTGTAGGTTTTCAAGGAATCAGTCCATTTCATCTAAGTTGTCAGGTTTATGTGTGTTGAATTGTATTGTTCCCTTATTAGTTTTTTCATATTAGCACAGTTTGTGGTGGTATCCCCTGGTTCATTCCTGACTTAATGTCTCTTTTTTTTTTATTGTCTTGTTAGAAGTTTGTCAATTTTATTGATATTTTCACAGAACTACCTTTTTGTTTCATTGATTTTTCTCTATTATTTTTCCTGTTCTCAAGTTAATTGATATGCTTTTATCCTTATTATTTCCTTTCTTCTGCTTTTTTGGGTTTATTTTGCTCCTTTTGTTTCTTGAGGGTAGGAGCTTAGATTATTGATCTGAGTTTTTTTTCTTCTTTTCTAATGTGTTAATTTACTACTATGAATTTTCCCACTGCTTTAGTTGTGTCCCACAAATTTTGATGTGCTTTATTTACATTTTCATTCAGTTCAGTATATTTTTAAATTTCCTTTGAGACTTTCTCTTGAGTTATGTGTTGTTTAGAAGTGTTTTGCTTAGTTTCCAAGTGTGTGGGAGATTCATTGTTTTCAAAGCTCACACTGTATGATTTCAGTTCTTTTAAATTGGTTGACATGTGTTATATGGCCCAGAATATGGTCTATGTTAGTATATGTTCTGTAGATACTTGAAAGGAATGGATATTTTGCTGTTATTATGAGGAATATTCTGTGAATGTGATCTTGTTGATTGATGGCATTGTTGAGTTTTTCTTTATCCTTGCTGATTTACTGTTTACTTGTTCTCTCAGTTTTGTTTTTTTTTTTAAAGATTTTATTTATTTATTTGACAGAGAGAGACACAGCGAGAGAGGGAACACAAGCAGGGGGAGTGGGAGAGGGAGAAGCAGGCTTTCTGCCGAGCAGGGAGCCTGACGCGGGGCTTGATCCCAGGATCCTGGGATCATGACCTGAGCCGAAGGCAGACGCTTAACGACTGAGCCACCCAGACACCCCTTATTTTTTAAGTAGGATCCATGCCCAGCATGGAGCCCAATACAGGGCTTGAACTCACGACCCTGAAATCAAGATCTGACTGAGGATCAAGAGTTGGATGCTTAACTGATTGTGCCACCCAGGTACCCCAAGAGTACATCCAATATTTTAGAGCAATATTGTTTGCTTTTTATAGATTCCTTCCAAAAGGTGAAGGTTATACAACTACTTTTAGGGTCACAGAATGTTATATACATTGTTTGACCAGGAAATGGCCCAGCATTCTTTTTTTTTTTTTTTTTTTAAGATTTTATTTATTTATTCATGAGAGACAGAGAGAGAGAGGCAGAGGGAGAAGCAGGCTCCCAAGGAGCAGGGAGCCCGATGTGGGACTCGATCCCAGGACCCTGAGATCATGACCTGAGCCGAAGGCAGACGCTTAACCATCTGAGCCACCCAGGCGCCCCCAGCATTTTCTTGTTCTCAAATAATACAACGAAGCCCATGAAATATGAGTCTGTGATTGAGCAAATTATCTTTCTAGAGATCTACACTTTCTACCTATAGTCTGAAGTATTGGTCACAATTTTATATTATTTTATTATTATTATTGTTTTAAAAGATTTTATTTATTTATTTGACAGAGAGAGACACAGTGAGGGAGGGAACACAATCAGGGAGAGTGGGAGAGGGAGAAGCAGGCTTCCCGCCGAGCAGGGAGCCCGACGCAGGACTTGATCCCAGGATCCTGGGATCAGGACCCGAGTTGAAGGCAGACGCTTAACGACTGAGCCACCCAGACACCCCTTGTTCTCTCAGTTTTGAGATAGGGGTGTTGAATCTTCAACTATAACTGTGAATTTGTCTATGTCTCCTTTCCATTCTGTCACATGGTCTCCATTGACATCGTGTAGAGGTTCCTTCTTACTGCCTGGTGGGCATTAAAGATCTGGCTCCCTACTCTCCCTTTGCTGACAGCATTTCTAACGGAGGGGAAGAATTAGAGCACCATTATAGGCTGGAGGGAGTGTAAATATCGACTCCTCATTAGGCCTTTGATGAGGTGGTGGTGGATGGGGCTGCATTTTTTTTGTGGTGTTTGGCAGGAGTAGAGTAGTTACTGTGTAAAAGTTTTCTGTCTTGGTAGACTGCCCTTTTGCTGGTCCTTTGGCTAGAGACAGGGAACTTTTTGGACCTTTTTTTGTCTGCTTTTGTTAGCTTTTCCATGGTGCTAGCTTCCCTAGTACTCAGTGTGGTATATGAGTCAAAATAAAACCCAGGGAACTCACTGCCATGTTGTTTGTTGGGTCCCGAGGTCCCCAGATGGTCTGCTGCCTTTCCTCCTGCTCTCTGAATGTTTATGTAATGTCTAGAGTTTTTAGCTATACTTAGGTAGAGTAGGAAAAAATACACCTATTTTTCTGGACGTTGAAGTTCGCTTTTTGTTTTGTTTTTTTATTAGTTTATTTTTCTAAGACTTTTTTAAAGAGCAGTTTTAGTTTCACAGCAAAATTAAGAGAAAAGGAGAGAGATTTCCCATATACTCCCTACCCTCACACATGCATAGTCACCCCCATTATCAAATCCCACATGAGAGTAGTACCTTTGGTATAATTGATGAACATATATTAACACATAATCACCCAAAGTCCTTAGTCTACAGTGTGGTTCACTCTTGGTGTTGTATAGTCGATGGGTTTGGACAAATGTATAATGACAAATATCTATCGTTACAGTATATCGTACAGAGTATTTTCACTGCCCTAGAAGTCCTCTGCTTATTTACCCTCTCCCACCTACCCAAGCCCTGCAACTGCTGGTCTTTTGTTGTCTCCATGGTTCTGCCTTTTCTGGAATGTCCTGTAGCTGTAGTCATAAAGATGTAGTCTTTTCAGATTGGTTGTTTTAACTTAGTCATGTGCATCTAAGGTTCCTCCATGTTTTTTCATGGCTTGATAGCTCATTTCCTTTTAGTGTTCAATAATACTCCATTGTCTGAAAGTATCACAGTGTATTTACCTATTTGGTTGCTTTCAAGTCTTGGCAATGATGAATAAAGCTGCTGTAGGGTGCCTGGGTGGCTCAGTCGTTAAGTGTCTGCCTTCGGCTCAGGTCAAGATCCCAGGGTCCTGGGATCAAGCCCCGCCTCAGGCTCCCTGCTCCTCGGGAAGCCTGCTTCTCCCTCTCCCACTCCCCCAGCTCACACACATTCTCTCTCAAATAAATAAATCAATTTTTAAAATTATAATATTTTGGGGCACCTGGGTGGCTCAGTCGTTAAGCGTCTGCCTTTGGCTCAGGTCAAGATCCCAGGGTCCTGGGATCGAGCCCCACATCGGGCTTCCTGCTCAGCGGGAAGCCTGCTTCTCCCTCTCCCACTCCCCCTGCTTGTGTTCCCTCTCTCGCTGTGTCTCTCTCTGTCAAATAAATAAAATATTAAAAAAAAAATAAAGCTGCTGTAAACACTTATGTGCAGGTTTTTGTGTGGATATAAGTTTTCAACTCCATTGAGTAGGTACCAAGGAGCACATGGTAAGAGTATGTTTAGTTTCGTAAGAAAGCGTGAAACTGTCTTCCAAAGTGACTGTACCATCTTGCATTAACACTGGTAATGAATGAAAGTTTCTGTTGCTCCACATCTTCGTAAGTATTTGGTGTTACCAGTGTTTGGGGCATCTTAGTAGGTGTATCGTGGTATCTTATTTTGTAGTTTTTTTCTTATTTTTTGTACAATCCTTAAAAATGTTAAAAAACATTCTTAGCTCAAGGACTCTACAAAAACAGGCTATGGAGTGGATTTGGGTCATGGGCTGTAGTTGGCCAACATGATAGCCTGGATCTTTTTACTCTCATCTTCAGTCTCTGGGTTGTTCAGTGTGCTGCAGCCACTGGCTTTTTTTTTTTTTTTTAAACTTTCCAACTCTTTTTTTGTCTTTGAATCTTCACACATGCACTTTCTTTCATCTGTATCATGCTTATCTCCATTGTCACCCTAGATATCTCCTGTTTATCCTTTAGATTTCAGCTTACATATCATCTTTTCAAAGGCAACTTTCTTGGCCTTAGCAATCTTAAGTTAGATCCCTTATGCTACTTCATAACACTGTCAACTTTTCTTTTATAGTACTTATAACAGTGTTATTCTAAATTTATAAGTGTGACTATTTAAAGTTTATTTTTATTCTTACAAAATTCTCAGTTTTTTAATGGAACAAATTCTGTTTTGTTTACTAGCTTCTAATGCCCTAGAACAATATTTCAGTGCTTAACACAGTAGTTGACACTTCAATAGTTTTATTAAGGGGAAGTTAAAACTTTAATTTGAATGAGCTCCAAGATACTGTTCTAGGTGTTTTACCTCTGTTTGCTAATTAAATATTAATATAAATCTGTAAGGGGCACCTGGGTAGCTCAGTCAGTTAAGTGTCTGCCTTCGGGTCAGGTCATGATCCCAGGGTCCTGGGA
>NW_023270305.1:42524938-42567025 GCF_011800145.1 Mirounga leonina
ATGATCCCAGGGTCCTGGGATCGAGCCCCACATCAGGCTCCCTGCTCAGCAAGAAGCCTGCTTCTCCCTCTCCCTCTGCTGCTCCCCCTGCTAGTGCGCTCTCTGTCAAGTAAATAAATAAAATCTTTAAAATATATATAAATCTGTAAGACAGATATTGTTATTCCTTTTTTTTTTTTTTAAGATTTTACTTATTTATTTGACATAGAGAGACACAGCAAGAGAGGGAACAGAAGCAGGGGGAGTGGGAGAGGGAGAAACAGGCTTCCTGTGGAGCAGGGAGCCCGATGTGGGACTCGATCCCAGGACTCTGGGATCATGACCCGAGCCGAAGGCAGAGGCTTAACGACTGAGCTACCCAGGCGCCCCTTGTTATTCCTTTTTATAGGGGAGGGTGTTGGAGCTCTAAGAGCTAAATAATTTGTTTAAGTTTGGAGGGATAAAAAGGACCAGACTCAGGTAGCAGTCTGAATCCAAACTTCATTTTGTTTTAATTATACCAGTGGTTCTCACCAAGGCCTCAGAATCTTGATGGCAATAGGAGATGGGGAAGTGATATTAAAACAACAACAACAACAATACAAACACTATATGATCCTACCTAGTTCTTTCCCCAGTTCAGGGGCATGAAAACAGGTGGCCAGGAATATGCTCCTATATTTAGAATCCCTGCACCTCCACCTGCTGGCAGATAGAGTACTTTTTGTTAAGGGCCTTAATATTTGGTGTGAGAGACAAATTTTGTGCTTGGTAATTTGCTGTTGAGCTAATAAGCTAATAAGTCAGAATTAAATAAATGCTGTAATATGAAAATTTAAAAAGATGCATCAATGGATATACTCAGGAGGGAACAGTTTATTCCAGCAAGACAGCTTAAAGAAGTCAGTTTGTATCTCATTCCCATCATTGGGAAACCAATGTGTAAATCAAGAAGTTGGTATCTGGGACTTAATTCCTGGGGGCCAGTTATTGTAATTTCTTATCAGATGTAATATTGGGTACTCAGAAGTAGAGCGTAAACTAAGTAGAATGCAAGAGATTACCATTATTTAATATTTGCTTACTTTTCTCTAGAATTTTTGTTTTCATGGTGCTACTTTGAAAACACATTCTTAAGTGTACTATATGTACAGTTGTTTATCTTATTTTATACATTCACTTATAAGTATTTTCATGTTATATATTCTGTGTAAATGTCTCTTTTAAGGAATATATTAATCTAGAGAGTCATTATGCTATATGTTAATCAATTATTTTTACTAAATAATGGATATTTAGATTGTTTCCAGGCTTTAAAAAAATATTAAAACACCAACTATGTGCCCGTAGAGTTTTCCATATTAAAATCATTTAAGATAGATTCTCTGAGAAATGAAATTATTGAGTTAAAGAATATAAATATCTTTAAGGCTCTTGCTACATGTTAAAATTTTTTTTTTCCAAATTGATTTTTCACATCTTACTGATACTTTCAGAGAGATTCTGTTTTGTTGTACTCTTGCTGGTTAGAATGTATTCTTATTTTCTTCAGTTTCCTAAAATTTAACAGGCGTTATTTTATTTTGCATTTCTCTAATCACTAGTAAGACCAAAAACATTTTAGCATGTGTTTATCCACTAGATTATTTCTCTTTTGTGAATTGTGTGCTCATTTCCCTTGTTCATTCTTCTATTCTATTGGGAGGTAATGGCCTAGGTTTATTTCTTTCTTTTCCTTTTTTTTTTTGTTAAATCGCCCAATCGTATCCACTCCAATATATTATCTTCTATTCTTTCTCCTTTGTGATTTATTGTTGTTTTTTGTTTGGATATTTATATTTGATCTTGTTTTTTGTTGTTGTTGTTTTTGTGTTTAATGGCTTGGGTGTTTTTTCCCTTAATTTAAATCTTTAATACATCTGGAATTTATTTTAGTATATGGTATGTTATAAAAATCTAAATTGCTTCCCAAGTTGGCATCACCATGGATTGGCTAATCCTTGTATTCTGTTATGAATTTGACTCCTGCACATGCCCATGTGCTTGTACATTATCTTTTACAGGTTTGATGTCAGAGTTAAACATTATGATTGGATGTAGTGATGGAATGGATTAGTAGGAGTTCTATATAGTAGTGATGTGGGATTATGGGTAATTTAGCTTTGACTCATTTAAGTTACATTGTTTTACACACACACAAAGATATACATATATGTACATACATCTGTAAATACAAGTACATACAATTCTTTCCTCTAGAACTGTGAAGGAATATTAACTATGCCATATTGCCTGTCCACACTGTGATATATTTTCCTTTCTAAGTAAAAGTTAATTTTTGTGGGATGTTCTGATTAGTGGTGGTAATGCAAAGTCATGATGAATGTGCTGTTACGTAGTTTGCTATGTTAGGACATCACTTTGGGATTATTTAGTTTAGTTTGGTGATTTGATACGGTGCCAGTGTTTCTCCATTAGGATTGACTACTGTAACATTATTACTCATATTGCTACCTCCTCCTGAGATTTGCACTTGAACATTAGAATTTTTTTTCCAGGACAAAAATACAGTTAATATGCTTTAGGATTGCCATTTTTCCTACTGTAATTGTTTAATTAGCTAGCTTGGGAGTTCTTTTACTTAACTTGAAAAGTAATCCTGTATTTCCTAACTTCTGGTAGCATTATTGCTTTAAAAAATATAAAAAGTTTTATTTTGTTTTCTGTTTAGAAAAATATGTACGCATTTATTGTACAATACAGAAAGGTATATAGGAGTTTGATCTCAGTATGAGATTCCAGAGGTCACAGTGGAAGGATTGGGGAAAGAGGTCTTGAACATGGATAGGACTAGGTCTTATTTGGATGGATGTTGCCTATTCAGTTAACCTGAGGAATTAAGCAGGTATATAAATGAGTATAGTAAGGCCTACTATTCAGTTCTAGCTGATTATTTTTGTATTTTTTATTATTTCCATTATTACCAGCCTTAATTTTTTTCCCCCAAGAGATGTTGGAAACCTGGATTTTGGTATGAATTCTAATTATTGGCAGGTCACACATTTGTGATTGCTCACTTAGGAGATCTAGAGAGCATGTGGGGATGAGTCTGGAGGATGAGGGATGATTCAAGAGGGTTAGGCCTCAATCACTGATGTGAGGCATGATAGAATTAGTCCCTGAAACTTATAAAAGGATGGTGGGTAACCAGATCTCTTGCTCTGTCCATAATATTCTTTCTGCATTTATTGGCTGTTTGAGGCTTGGCGTGATGTAATGGTATCCATGACTAATGGTACTTCGAAAGGCTGGCAGTCTGGTGAGTATTAAAGACAAGTAAAGAAGAAATTATAATAAAGTACAGTGAATGTTATAATAGGGGAAGTACAGAGTAGTTTTGAATCCTAGGAGAGGGATAGCTAACCCAGGAAAACCTCCCATAAAAAGTGGTGTATCAGCTGAGACAAAAGAGTCTGATGAAGGTGGCTTGGAAGGTGGGTCTATAGAGACAAAGTTTGCAGAGGCCTGAAGGCTAGAGAGGATGGTGCATTTAGGAATTGGAAAATAATTCACTTCTTGTAACTATTTCTTAGTTTTAACATTGTTTATATCATTGACTGTTTATACACAGTGAAGGATGATGAATTGAGTGAAAAGATGAATAAATAGATAACTGATTGAATATAAAGTACAGTGATAAATGAATCAGTGAGGAGAGACAATTGCTGCCCTTGCTGCTGTCCATGTTGAGTGTTAGCTTTTTCATTGAATAAAAATGTTATTGTATGTTTATTCTATGTATTATATTTCTGATTACTAGCTAATGGGTAGATCAATGAATCAAGATTCTGATGGGTCTCTACAGGGTGATGAATTGGCTTTATCCAATAAAATTTTATCTTGAGTATAGTACACTGCTCTTAAATCTAAAATAACTGTTAAGTACAAGATGGGAAAAGTTTATAAGCTCTGTGTGTGTGTGTGTGTGTGTGTGTGTAGGAAGGCACTGCAGTGTGGTCATTCAAAAAGCCAAGGCTGCATGAACAGTTTCGTACTGGATGAAGGAGATGATCATTCCATTCTGTTTTGTTTGGAACATACCTGGAATGTTATTTTCAGCTTTTGCAGCCACACTTTAATAGGCTATAAGTGAAGCAGAACATCTTCAGGGGAAAGGAAATCGGGTAGCTGTCCAACAAAACACGGTTGCCGATGACGAGAGTTGAAGGAGTAAAATATGTTTTTTAATCTGGAAAACAGAGAATTTTGGGGGGCCGTTGATACAGCTTTATATTTTAAAAGGGTTAAACACGGAAAATTGGTTAGAATTGTAATGTTTTAGCACCAAGAGTAGCATTATATCAAATGGGTAGAAGCTTTGGGGTTGGGGAAAGGTTAGAGTACAGGAAGAAGAAAGCAGAGGGATGGGAACAGCATTCCATACTCTACATGTGACTCCATATGTATTATTTAATCTTACAACATTCAGTACAGTAAATATTATTTTGAAAATAATTGAATTTTCCATAAAAATACTATTTTAAAAATAGTAAATATTTATAAAAATTTGCTAATTCCACATTTGCTTAAAACTGCATTTTAAGGCTAATCTACTTTAAATGGTTTCTACATCCTGCATGTAGAAAACTAGCAAAGAGTAACAAATGCATCTACAAGAATTCATGTATTATAAAAATATCACAAGAAAGGAGAAACAAAGGAATCTCAACCTTCTATATACTGCATTTTTGTGTTTCTTGTGAATGGATTTTCCAACCTTGTAATTTTCTGAATACAAGGACCTAAAGCATCAGGGATACACTATATCATCTTCTCTGCAGAAAAAAAAGAGAAAAAAAAAGGAGAGGGAGGGAGAGAGAGAGATTTGTGAAAATGATAGGCTTATGCCAGGTTTCTGCAGAACACTTGCTTCTAAGGTGGCCACATTATGTATGACAACTGATTACCATAAGCACAAACAACCAGCACTTTTCATTAATTCATGTAAGAGCTTTTACGAGTAATTTTATTGTTTCCTTTGAATATAAAAATATATTTTCTGCCTGAAGCTAACTCCATCAAAAAGCTTTTCAACCTCAGGAATGGTTTCTGTGGATGGAACACTGGTTGTGTAAGAGTGTACAGCATAGTTTGTTAAATTACAAAGGTTCTACTCTGTGAGCGGCAAGTCATGATACAATTGGGCAGGGATCTGTGATGTGGCACCAGTAAGGGGAGTGCTGCTGAAAGGGAGAGTGTTCTTAATATGTACATTTGCAGGGGCTTAGACTCAATTAGGGAAGGAATTTGGTTTGCAGTTTGCCCTGACTTCTAGTAACCTGAGAAGCAGAGATGAAGAAAGGAACAATTTTGCATGCAGAACAGCTTTCAGAACAGCTAAAGAAAAACAAGACACTGATTTTCCATTTTGCTTACTAAAAGCCTGTGCATGCATTCTGCTTCCATTCCCTGTCTTCATAATGGCTCAGAGGGCAGTCTTTCCTCACTCAAGTTACTCAGGTATTCATCTGAGTCTGCTCTCCTCCTTAAATCTTCAACTAGTCCATCCTCTGCAATAGAATACTCAGTCAAACTCATTAAACAGAGATTAAAGTTGCTTCTGAATACTAGCATCTATCCAATATGACATAGGTCAGAATAATCTTAATTAACATCATTGCCCAGTGGGGATCAAACTTCAGCCCACAGCATAAGATTAGTACACCTTAGATTGTGGATAAGCATATTTAAAAATAACATAAAAATAATATAAAAACTAAAAAGGGTTTCTCTCTCATTTAGGTAGATTATAGGGTATTGGGGAGGAAAATGGTCCCCTTTCTCATACATAACGATGTCTAGTAGTATGTATAAAGTATTGTGCCAGTTAGATGCCAAAAAATTATGAAAAAGTCATGATGTTGTCTTTAATATTACAGTCTAAGTAGGAAGACAAAACTATTACACATAGAAACTACAGTGGTGGTATATAAACAGCAAATACTATAGGCATTGCATAGTAAAGGTTATCAGAACAGGGAGAGATCACTGTTGGGGGGATAGTCAAAGACAGCTAAATAAGAGAATTCACAGAATCTCACAGTTTGAATCCTCTTGTCAAGTAACCCATGTAGGGATTGACTAGTCTACCATCAGACACCTAAAAATGGGAAATTTAACATTTTTTGGATGAGGCTAAATCTAAAATTTTTCTTAATTTAGATTTGAGAGCTTTTATGCTAGCTTTTATTGCTTTATGAGGAACTTTAAATACTATTAGGAGTCCTTGTTATTCTCCTTTTGATCACCATTTAGTGTCCTCTTTTTTAAAAATTTTTAAAATATTTTTTTAAATTTTATTTTATTATGTTATGTTAATCACCATACATTACGTCATTAGTTTTTGATGTTCTCTTCTTGATGGATCCAGCCAGATGAATACTGAAAGAGCCATTCATTTCTATTGTTGAATGTGAGTTAGCCTACAAGAATGAATTTAGGATAGTGTTATATTTTGTCATTTCTTACTCTTTAAGTGAAAAAAATGTGTGTTTTGGAATTTTTATTTTTTTCTAGATATGGTGAGGCATTCTGTGAGATTGGGGAAAATGTCGCTTTAAATTCCTTGATTTATGCGGTAGTCCTGAAAAAGGAAAGGAAAAGCTACTGTTAAATTCTGAATGAGGGTGAGTTCAGAAGGGAGGGATAGATGAGTAGAAACTTTGAAGGATAGCCAGAACATATAAGTTTAGTCTCTTTGAAACCATGGAAAAGTTATAGTTTTGTAAAAAACACAGTAAATTTAATTGAAAACCATTGTGTAGTGTAAACAATGACCAAATGTGAATTGGAGGTGAAGTTCCTGAAGTTAGATTTGTAATGGATCTGTTGTGGTGGTCTTGTAGCAATGGAAAGAGAATAGGAATATCCTTGGGTATTTACACAATTCAGTAAAAGACCAGCAGTCCTGAGAGAACACATGACATTTGGGATCTTGAAGAATAGTTCAGGAATTTGGTGGTAATTGGTATGGCCTGGAGCCTTTCTTGGCACATGCTAGCAAATTTTGGAAAAAAAGTTCTCTTCCAGATGTGTTCATGGAAGAGTTTCTCATGAGTTGCTGGAATGAGGACAATAGGGGAAACAAGAAACTGATGTTTCCTTGCCATCCTTATGGACAGGCAAGAGGGCCAGTCCTCCTCCAGAGACTGGCAATAAATTTTGTATGAGGGATAACTGAGAGCAGTGATCCTAGCAGAGCTGTCTTTAGGGCTCTGGACATGTGTTTGACTATGTAATTATAGACAAACGTGAAAAGACTGTTTTAGTTTCACTTGGAATTTTTTAAGTGAACAAATGTTACATAGTATCAAAAGTCTTTTTATGTCTCTTTTTATATGAAATAAAAACTGTTATGTTCTTGAGCATGGGAAAAGATATGGAAAGACAGACCACCAGGCTGTTATCATTGATTAGTAAGTAGAAGAGTGTAGTGATTAATACTGTGTGGACTCTGAGGCCAGTCTGTTTCAAATCCCAACTCTGTCACAGTATGTGTGACCTTGAGAAGCTGCCTAACTTCTTGGTGTCTATTTCTTCTTTCATAGTGTTGATAGGAAAATTAAATAAGGTAATATGAGTAAAGTACTTAGAATGGCAAATGGCAGGTACTACATAAATGCTTTTAAAAATAAAATACAGTAAAATAAGATCCTCTGATCTTGATCTAATGGGAAAAAATATAGAAAGTTACTCTTTGTATCTTATTCTTCATTTCTACTGAGGACTGAAAACAGTATATAGGTTCAACTTCTCTGTTAGCATTTAGTTTTGGTTATTGACTACAGAAGTGTAACTGGAAAACATTTCCTTATATATTCAGAAATAGAACTAAACAACAGTATTCCAATAAAAAATTACAATCATTCACCAGTTCATTTAGTCCTCTCTCATTAATTCTTGTTCTGCTTCATCTTGGGTTATCAGTCTCATGAACTCACCTGCTTTCAACTGTTCTAGAAATCCTTACTTATTCTACTAGTATTGCCTCAAAGTTGTTAAGTGATACATCAGAGTCCTGTACTCAAAAGGACCTGCCAAAGTCCTTTTCCAAAGGGTTCTGAGATTTCTTTGTTGAAGATGAAGCATTCTAGCCTGTAGCTGATTGCAGGTATTTTCAGGGAAACATCAGAAAAATATCTGTAGGTGACAAAAGATTTAAATTGGCTGTGTTTGACTTACTTTAAAAGTGGAATATCTAATGAGGGTTTATTATGATAACAAGGTACCTAGAATTTGGTTGTTTCTGTGGCATGGAAAACATAAAAGTCAATTAAAAATTTTTAATAAATATTTAGTCTAAAATCATATTGATTACCGGGGCGCCTGGGTGGCTCAGTTGGTTAAGCGACTGCCTTCGGCTCAGGTCATGATCCTGGAGTCCCGGGATCGAGTCCCGCATCGGGCTCCCAGCTCAGCAGGGAGTCTGCTTCTCCCTCTGACCCTCCTCCCTCTCATGCTCTCTGTCTCTCTTTCTCTCTCTCTCAAATAAATAAATAAAATCTTAAAAAAAAATCATATTGATTACCTGTATTTCCAAAGAAAAGTGCATATTGCCTCTAATTCATAAAAATGGACACAGTCTTTACAGATAAAAATATCTTCAGATATCACACAATAATCCTGACATAATATATCACAAAATATATCAAGTAAAGAGATTCTATAGGTCTGGAGTTGGTCCTAAACATCTTTATATTAATAAAATTGAATGGATAAGTGATGTGAATCCCTAGGTGAAAACCACTGTTCTGGAAGATTTAACTTAAAGAAGTAGAGTCATGGCCAAGTTAACACTTTAAACAATAACTGAAATTATGATGGATGACACTGTACTACTATCTAATGTCAGGCAAAGTGGCACCAAGACTCTGATAAATGGATACCTATCATGGACAGCGAGGACATTACAGTTTTCTTGGATCTTCTCATACAGCATACAGTTTCTGAAACACCACATTTTCCAGATTTAATCTAGGGAAGGCTATGCATCTCTTCTGATTTGCTAACTCATCAATAATAACCTATCAACTAAACCTAAGTATTTCTAGCAAGGTAAAAGAACAAGTCCTTTGTGATTTTCCAGGGTCCTTCACAGAAATCTCAAAGATAGTTCTATGTGCAAAAGATATCATTTAGGGTTCAATTTTAGGAAGGCAAAATATCAAAGGTTGTTAAGAGATTTGAATACTTAAAGGTTCATGGTTACAGGGAAGTAATACTTGATTATCTATTTAATCAAAGCAACAATAAAGATTTTAAAAGCAAAAATAGGAGGGAATATGATTCTAAAGAAACCTCTCTTGTAATGAGAGATGTTTGTTTTCTTAAATAATCAAGGACATAATAAAGTCAACATAAACCATAGAAAGGTTTTTTTTTTTAAAGATTTCATTTATTTATTTGAGAAAGAGCGAGCATAGTGGGGGGAGGGGCAGAGGGACAAGCAGACACCCTGCTCAGCAGGGAGCCTGATCCCAAGACCCGGAGATCACGACCTGAGCCTAAGGCACTGAGCCACCCAGGCAGCCTCCTAGCCACACTTTACATACTTGGTTGTCAAGGGACATTTCTATCACTGCAGAAAGTTCTATCTGACAGTGCTATGCATGATCTGACAGGAGGGGGAATTCAGTACTTCACAAATCAGAAACACAATAGCAGTAGAGCCAAAAGGTCCCACATTTATTACTGAACCAACCTACTGGTGCAGAGGCATAGTAACAGAGAAAAATCATTTCCCTGATAAAACATGTCTATGGCCAGTTGGGAAGGATGTTTACAGAGTGATAGGATAGAACCCATGATTTTCATGCAGCTTAATTAAATATGTGGTGCCAATTAGGTGTGTCATCTCATGATGTGTGACGCCTTACAGACCCAGCTTGCTTCTTCTCCAGTGCCTCCTCTTGGAGTTGTACCTGATTTTATTACCAGTTTTCATCCGAATCCACTGGGGAATGGGATGATTCTGCTTTTGTTTCTTGGCCAGGAATTGATTGATTCTGAAAGTCATGGGAGAAGACATGGTGAGAAACAGCCAGCCATACAGAGCAGGATGGTGGCGAAAAAGAGGAAAGTTTTTTGATTAAGGTACAGAATCTTAGCTCTTTGGGCAGACTACAAGAGGGTAAACAGTAATCTTTTACAACCTCTTATTGAGAGCAGACCAAGAATCCCAGAAAAATTTGCCATTTTTAACAGAGAAAACCAAATTGTAGTTCTGTATCAATGTAATATCTGTTACTAAAGTTCTTTTGAAAATCCTATAAATAAGCCCATCAAACCTTAGTCATGACAAATAAAATTTTTTCCCAAAACTTTGTATAGTTTTCCTTATCCATACACATTTCAAAGTGGCAAAACTGAATTCATTCATCAACAGATTCAAGTATATCTAGCCTCTCTTGTAGCATATTAAAGTAAGAAGCAGAAGTGTACAAACTTAAGTTTATGTTTAATAATCAGTGTTTTAATACTCCATCTTACCTAGAAATAATCCAGGTATCTAATGACTGCCCATTAATTAACTAAATTTAGTATTAGTCCAAGGTTTTAAGTTACCTAAAGATGTTGGAAATTGTCTTTTTAAGCTGACATAGTTACTGTTGAAATAAAATTTGTCAGAATAATTTTTCAATTTGGACAGACACAGATTTACATTTTTCATGATTTCAAACATTAAGTAGATGCAGCACTAGCTTATTTGATCAGTAAAGTATAGGAGGAAGAACATAGTAGAATTTAAAACTCTATGCATCTATTATACTTAATAATGGTATTAGAGAACATATAGCTGTTTTTAATAAACCAAAATAGTCTTATTTGCCAAAGATTTACCTAAATTATGTGAACCTGAATTCATGAAATATTTTCTAGTTCCCATAAGAGTACCTCTTTTTTCACATTGAAAGTATTAGAATTTTAATTTCCTTAATTTCTAGGAATTCAAGGACTATTCTGTTTGTCGAAGTGCTTGTTTATCTGTAAGTCAACCAGAATAGAGCAACTTTAAGAGATTTTATAATCTAATTTGGTTATACCATCTGGAGATCGGCAAATATACAGTCACACAATGAGAAGTAAATGCGTTTCTGAATTACAGAAATGTACACAGACACTTAAAGAGAGGAGGTTGGGGTTTAATGATACACCAGAACAACTTATATTCAGAGGTTTTGAAAAGTTGGATAGCAAACCTAAACTTTGTGATGACAGCATTTGAACTGGAGTTGGAGTCCTATGATGCTTTGTCACCATTCTTTCTACCCTACCCAGAAGGAGTTCTTATTCAGTGAGTTCTAGGGCAGGACTTAAGTCAGTGGCTTCCAAATATTTTGAGTACTAATATGGATTGCTTACATTTTTTTTAAGGTAAAGACAATACATGCTCATTGTAGAAAATTTAGAAAGTAACATGTAATTTCATCACATGGAATTTTATAACCCAAAGATAGCTCTCACATTTGTTTTTTTTAAATAATAATTTTATATAAATTTGGGATCATACAATGTGTATATTGTTTTGTATGTAGGTCTTTATCTTTAAAATAATGCTATGAGTATTTCTTCACATAACTAAATATTTATTTGAAACCATTTTTAAGTGATTGTATAATCATATGGTTGCCACAGTTTATTGAGCCATTCTTCGACTATTGGATATTTAAATAATGTCCAATCCAAATATTAGGGCCAAATGGCAGCTCTTTCAAAGATCTTGTATATATTGCCGTGTTGTAAAAAGTAGAATCTTAATCTAACTCTAATATCCATAAAACTATGCTTTTAATTTAAAAATATTTCTGATGGCTCTAATTGAGATGGACAAAATAAAACCACTTTTTAAACCTCAAGACTATCTAATTTTACTTTATTATATGCTATTGAAATTTATTCCCAGAAATGAATCATGGGTTTTGAGAGAGTCAATGAATTGCAAACTTAGAAAAAATTGTAGTTACCTCCTATTGAAATTTTATCTTTTTTTGGATTCAAACACTAATAAAGAGGATATATATGTGTTAAGAAAAAAAAAAAAGAAGAAGAAGAAGAAGAAGGTAGCGGGAGGGGAAGAATGAAGCGGGGGAAATCGGAGGGGTAGACGAACCATGAGAGACGATGGACTCTGAAAAACAAACAGGGTTCTAGAGGGGAGGGGGGTGAGAGGACGGGTTAGCCTGGTGGTGGGTATTGAGGAGGGCACATTCTGCATGGAGCACTGGGTGTTATGCACAAACAATGAATCATGGAACACTTCATTTAAAACTAATGTTGTAATGTATGGGGATTAACATAAGAATAAAAAAAAAGTAAAAAAAAAAAAAGAGGATATATATGAAAACGTAGTGTTGTACCTCCTTTCTGGACTGTATCCAAATATTTAAGCAGGTCATATTTAAATAGAAAATTACTATTATTGTTTCCATTCATATAATATGAGATAATAAGGTTAGAGATTTTTCTAAAATTTTTATTTTCCATTTATGAGTATAGGGGCAAATGAAAGGTAATTTATTATTTAAAAAAAATTTTTTTTAAGATTTTATTTATTTGAAGAGAAAGAATGAGAGACAGAGAGCATGAGAGGGAGGAGGGTCAGAGGGAGAAGCAGACTCCCTGCTGAGCAGGGAGCCCGATGTGGGACTCGATCCCGGGACTCCAGGATCATGAACTGAGCCGAAGGCAGTTGCTTAACCAACTGAGCCACCCAGGCGCCCAAATGAAAGGTAATTTAGCACATAAAACTCAACCCAAAGAACTTTGGTTACTCTGAATAATGCTTGTTTTTTAATATTAATAATCATTTATTAAAGACTGATAGATGAGGCAGGCTTTAATGATCTCTAACTTAGACCTCTTCTGACTTTTGGCTTTGTAAAAAATTTAAAAATCACTCTAATTTAACAAAGAAATTTCACACTTGCTTTATTTCTTTTATCCCTTAAAAAATTTATGTGGTTTATGTTTATGTGGCCTTTAGATTTTTTAAAAAACTGGAACATAATATATGCCGATGAAAAATAATACAGGCCACTAATTATTTAGTTCCTTTAACTGCTTTCTACACAATCTCATTTAACTTTTACAGTAACTTTGTGAGGTTGACATCATCTCATTTTTATAAAGATAGAAACTGAGGCATTAAAAGTTAAATTACTTAATCTAAGTCACATACCTAGTAAGTGGTACAGCTAGAATTCAGACCCATGTTTAACTGATTTCCTGTACTTCTTTTACCATGTCGTGTGTTCTCCAAATAGCTAGTATTTATTATTATTATTATTTAAAAACTGATCTTGTTTGCTGGTTTCTTCTCTGAGAATCTTGTTATTTGGACACATATGGAGAAGAGACATAGGGAAAAGAAACCACTGATGCTACCTGCTTTCCAGGGATATTACTGCTTCTGTAGTTGAATGGGGCACTGCTTTATCACATTATGTGTCCCTTATATTTTCTCAGTCTGGAGTCTGTGCTTTTCTCAGTCTTAGTGCTTACTGGTGCATGCCTAAAATATGTGGTGTTTTGTTTCTAGCCACATTAGTTATGTTCCTATGTTTAGTGTTATTTTGTTATTTTAGTGATATTTATTAAATCTAAGTCTTACCATACTGTTAGTGAAACTTGTTCGTGTTTGGACATCTTTCTTTTTTTTGGACTTATTTCCAAGATTTCTATTGATTGCAGAACAGTTACAAGTTATAGAGACCAGCCATCAAGGCTCTCCACAGCCTATCCCAGTCTATCACTCTAATCTCATTGTCCTCTGTTCCTTTACTCAGATAATCTCTTCCTACCAAAATTGTCCTGTGAACACGTCAGGACCTCAGTTGACCTGTAGTTTTGGCTTGTACTTAAAACCCAGCACTACATCTAAATCCCCGATCAATTGGCACCTTCTTTGTATGGGCTTTTGGTATCTTCAGTTAGTTTTCTTTAAAAGCTTTATTTTGAAATAGTTATAGAATTAACAGAAAATTGCAAAGATAGTTTAAAGAATCCTGTGCACAGTTCACCCAGTTTCCCCCAGATACCACGTTTTACATAATTATAGTACAATATCAAAATCAGGAAACTGACATTGGTACAATGTATTTGTGTGTTGCTATTTTAGATTAGATTCCTGTAGCCATCGTCACAGTCAATATATAGAATTATTTCATCACTGTAAAGATCTACTGGTATCAACAGTTTATCAATTGAAGTGTAGAAATCTTACCTTTGTTATGTATCTTTATCCTCTTCTGTTAATAATATAATTGTCTTAAAAATTTTCTCTGTGTATGTTGAAATCTATGTCACACAATATTATACTTTTGCTTTGATCATCAAATATAATTTAGAAACCTCAGGAGGAGTAAGAAAGCCTACTGTATTTACTCATTTTTTTCCTCTTTTTATTATTTGTCCTTCCTGATGTTCTAAGGTTCATTCATTTATCATTTCCTTTCCATTTAGAAAGCATCTTTTAGCCATTCTCTAGGGTAGGTCTGTGGGTGACAAATTTTCTTAGTTTTCCTGCATCTTACTAGAATGTCTCAAGACATTCTAATGAAGATAATTAAGACATGTCTTGATTTCTGCTTTAGTTCTGAAGGATAATTTTGCTGGATATAAAATTTGGGGTTGACAGTTCTTTTCTCTCAGCACTTGAAAGATATTGTATCATTTCCTTTGATTTTCCATAGTTCCTGATGAAATATCTGCTATTGTTTGAAGTGTTCTTTCTCTATAGGTGAGTATCATTTTTCTTTGGCTGCTTTGAAGACTTTTTTCATTGTCTTTAGTTTTCGGGGTTTTAATTCTGATGTGTCTTGGCATGGATTCCTTTCGGTTTATCTTGCTTGGGGTTGACTCATCTTCTTGAATCTGACTTCTCACTGGGCCTTCTCTGATACTACCATGGTCTCACTACTATTTTGTGGGGGTTGAAATCCAGGATCCCCATATGACCTCCACTGACATCCATGTTGAGGGACCTTGTTAACTGCCTGATGAGGGTGGAAATCTAGGCTCCCCATTCATCCTTTTCTGATTGGGGAGTGGTGGGGTTCATATTTTTTGCCTGTGATGTTTGGCTGGAGTGGGATCATTACTATCTAAAAGGTTGCTGTCCTGGTAGTTGTGCCTCTTTAGTCCTTTGGCTAGAGAGACGGGGCTTTTCTTTGACCTTGTCTGCTTTAGCTTTACCTGGTTGTTAGCCTTATACCTACTGTGGGATATAAGAAGCCAAAAAGAAACAAAACAACAAAACAAAACAAAACAAGCAACTCACCAGGGAACTCATCACCTGATGTTCCTTGCTTTCTGAGGTCCCTAACCAGTCTTTCTACTTCTCTCCACCTCTCTGAATCTTCTTATGTTTGCTTTATATATAATGTCCAGGATTTTTAGCTCTACTTAATTGGAGGAGTAGGGAGAAGTGTGGTCTACTTCATCTTTCATTAGTTAACTTTTTTACATTACTTACCATTGGCAAAATACTTTTATATGCATCATCTCACTTGATTCTCCTAAGAAACTTAATGTGGTGTAGCTGTTGGTATTATTATCTACATTTAATAGATTTAGAATTGGGATTGGAGGATTAAAAAGAAATTCAAGGGGCGCCTGGGTGGCTCAGTTGGTTAGGCGACTGCCTTTGGCTCTGGTCATGAACCTGGAGTCCCGGGATCGGGTTCCACATCAGACTCCCTGCTCAGTGGAAAGTCTGCTTCTCCCTCTGACCCTGCCCCCTCTTGTGCACTCTCTCTCTCTCAAATAAATAAATAAAATCTTTAAAAAAAAAATAAAGAAATTCAAGAGCATAGCCAGGATCAGAAATTCAGCATTTCTGATTCTACATTTTCCCCCACTCTATTAGTTTTGCTTCCCAGTCACTCCAGCCTATAGAGCATTTCTCCTCCATTTGAAAAAGTATAGCATTTACTCTCTGATCATTAATTTGGTAATCTTCATATGATTTTTAATTGAGCCTTATTTCTTTATCTGTTTGCCTTGACTAATCTATAGTGAGATTTTAAATTCTTTTTTTTTTTTTTTAAAGATTTTGTTAATTTATTAGAGAGAGACACAGCGAGAGAGGGAACACAAGCAGGGGGAGTGGGAGAGGGAGAAGCAGGCTCCCCGTGGAGCAGGAAGCCTGATGCGGGGCTCGATCCCAGGACCCTGGGATCATGACCTGAGCCGAAGGCAGACGCTTAATGACTGAGCCACCCAGGCGCCCCAGTTTTAAATTCTTTAAATGAATGATTAGCCTCCTGTACCTCATTTCATCTTTGGCTTCTTACACATTGTCTTGATCATAATCAGTATCTAAAAACTTTGTATTTGGTGAATTGCTTGTGTCTCCTTCTTATGTTGCCACTGCAGACTGGCTTTATCTATCTCAGTGAGTGTGGTACATTTCGACTGTTAAATGGGAAATTTAATTTCCAATTTTTTTTTTTTTAATATAGCATGATCCTTCCTCCCCCAGAGGACTCTATAGCCTGCTCTGATCTACTTGTAATAATGTCCAACTTTTGTCCTTGACCATTTTTTTTGTTTCTATTCTTAAGTTTTCTGCCTAAGGAAACATGAAAACTCTCAGGACTTCAATTGCCAGCCATTTCTTGTTGACTCCCAAATACCTTCATCTGCTCTGAACTCTCCCTTCAATTCCACTTCACCTTGGTGAAACTCAGAATGACACCTGATGCTCAAAATATCCAAAATTAAACTTATGTTCATTCATACTGAAAGCCTGAACAAAAACTTCTCTTTTCTTTCTTTTTTGGTAGCTGTACTAACTAGTTACAAATTAGGGATGTAGGCATTCATGCCCATCTCTCCCTCTTTTTTTTTTTTAATAAATTTATCTTTTTTTTTTTTAAAGATGTTATTTATTTATTTGACAGAGAGAGAGAACAAGCAGGAGGAGCAACAGAGGGAGAGGGAGAAGCAGGCTCCCCATCCAAGCAGGGAGCCCAATGCGGGGCTCGATCCCAGGACCCTGGGATCATGACCCAAGCCGAAGGCAGAGGCTTAACTGACTGAGCCACCCAGGCGCCCCTCCCTCTTTTGGCGTTCATTGTTACAGCCATCATCACCATTACTACTGCCATAGCTACCAACCCATTTGCCAGTATTCATCCTTTGTCACACATTGTTCTGAGCTCTTTACATGTGTTAACTCATTTAATTCTCAACAGCACACCATTGAGGTAGGTACTCTAATTATCCCTATTTTACAAATGAAGAATTTGAGACACTAAGAGGTTAAATTGCCCAAGATTATACAGCTAGAAAGTGGAAGAGCTTGGCAGGTTTTGGCAGTCTGGCTCTAGAGCCTCTGCTCTTACCAAGTTTTAGTAATTGTATCTTGATATTTTTTGAGTCTTCCACCTCCTATCCATCTCTACTACTAATGCCTCAGGTCAGACTTTCTTCATCTTGGGTGTCAGTTAACCAACCTTTCAGCTTTCCATTGTTTTCTCCCTTAAGTCCATTCTCTACATAGTCACTGGGAAGACAGCAGCCAAGGGAACTCTCCTTCACACAGAGCAGTAGTTCCCCAACACCTGGAAGTAATGTCCAGGCTTCTTATCCCTGCATCCAAGGGATGTCCATTATCTGGTTCCTGTCTGTTCTTCTCCGCCCATCTTTTGTCACTATTTTCATCCTAGCAACTCTCACTTGGATGGTTTTTGAAGTCATTTATGCCAGGAACTGGTTTGTATGAGCATTAGTTTTCTAATTCCTTCATGGGCTCCTTCTCTGACTTCCACTTTTGGTGTCCCACCGTAGCCCAAGAATCTTCTCTTTCCATTTCCATGCCACTTTTCCTTTCCTCATATTTTCTCTTGTGCTTGTTTTGGTCTTTTTTTGGCTGGACAACTGAAAAGGTTAAGTTCTGGGTCACCTCATCTTAGAAGCTTTCCCTGAATTTTTTCTTTCCCTCTCCTCCGTTAGTGGGCTCGCCTGGTGCCCTGTCCATACCTCCATCATTGAGCTAATTGTTATATTAATCTTTATATTTCTAATTTATTATTTTATTTTATTTTAAAGATTTTATTTATTTATTTGACAGAGAGAGAGAGTGGCAGGCAGAGGGAGAGTGAGAAGCAGGCTCCCCACTGAGCAGGGAGCCTGATGTGGGGCTCGATCCCAGGACCCTGGGATCATGACCTGAGCCGAAGGCAGACGCTTAACCGACTGAGCCACTCAGGCGCCCCTTTATATTTCTAATATTAACCAATGTATATGTCATATACTTGTTGCTGTCTAAATGTGTTAAATGAATTCACTTGTTGGTATGAAGCTGTGCAGTGTTTTTCATTGCATAATGAAATGATACTAATAGAAGGATGTGCGAAAGTTCATTGCTAAAATGGCCCATCTTTGAAATGTTTTATTTATTCATCTAAATATCAGGAATCAGTAATTATAAGGTAAGTAAAATGCTTTTCATAAAGTATTTCATTGGAAGCACGGTATGTTGGATGTGGTGGTTCACATCTTGCTTCTGCTTTGTTGAGTGATACTGGACCAGTAAGACATATATAACCTTGAACTTTGGTTTTCTCACCTGGAATTGCTGGCAGTTAATGCTGATAGTCTCCGTAGGCCAATGTACATAAATGTGATTGGAAATTACTAGACCATCCTCAGTACTTTCATAAATGTTTGCCTTTTGTCCTGATCCATTCTTGGTATATTCTCCCAAACTCTGCTTTTTCTTATGGTGACCGGCTCATGTCACTGGGTTTGTCTAGGGTCTCTTGGGAATCATTTAGCCTAGACTTTTTGGGTGATTCTGTTTTCTAAATAGTGATTCTGTTTTCTAAATAAGCTAATCCTTTCCCCGCCCTTCTATCGATTTTTGGTTTTCAGTTTTCGGTTTTCAGTTAGATGTGTGTGTGTGTGTGCATGCGCACATGCGTGTGTGTTTTCTCCCTCTGGTATTGGCAATGTCAGGACTTCTTATTCCTATAGTCTTAACAGCACTCTTACCATGTCCTGCCAGATTGTGCTTTCTCATTCTTTAAATCTGGTAAAACAATGTGTCCTTTGTTGTTGCACCCCCTGTATTTTTGAATACTTGGCACATAAAACCCTGAAAAAAATTCTTTTACATTTGTTACACAGCTGCAATCTAGTAGCATTCTAAGTGCTTTGCATTGACTGTTTAATCTCTGTCACATCTTTAGGATTTATATTGGATAGGATGAAAAAATGAGAGGATTAGCTTTGTGCTCACCAAATTTCTCAGTAAGAAGAAAAAAAATGTGTTTAACTTTCCATTCTGTGCTTAACTCTGGATTCTTTGAGAGTGACATCTAAAAATGAATTTTTTGCCATATTAATTTTAACTGTTTTTGTTGACTGTCATTTCCATTTTTATTTATACTACAGTACATGTGAATCAGTATATAATGGCGATTATGAGTAGGTTTTAAGCAGCTTGTTCTACCACTAGCATGTGAAGAAGGATGTCATGGGTGTACTAGATTCTAGTTTTGCGCTAGACTTGTCTTACGACGTTAGTGAAGTCATTTAAACTCCTTGAATGTATTTTCCCAACCATCACCTGAGATGGTTACCTCCTAGAATAAAATGAAATTGTGAGAACTGCTAGCAGAATCAGCAATTCTGGGAATACTTGCTAAATACTTTGTAAGGAATTAATTGACCTTTTAGATCTTTTAATGGTAGATTCTAATTATAAATCTTTAGGCTCAGTCTTCTCCCACATTTGACTTTGTATTCTATTTGCATTTTAAACCTTCTTATTCTTTACGCTTACCATCTTTTCCTTTACCTTTTTCTTAGCCCCACTCTTCTTCTCATGATGACAGACCCCAAAATGATTGTTTCTGTGATTTTAGCCCCTTCCAAAATTGTGAAAGTATAAAATGCTCCAGGGGATAGAGAGAGGGAAGATACAGTGTCAACCTCTGTTTCACCTTTTATCTTTTGAGAATACTTTAGCTGACTTAAGTTGCCTATCTCTTTGTTGACCCTGGTCTTGCATGGAAATGATCAGTCTATAGACAGCTAATTATCAATTCACACAATATGTTTTTTGGGGTCATACGTTTTTGGTTTATCATAAATAGAAATAAAAAGTTGAGAATGTATTTTTCTACATCCAATTTCAGTTGTGGATATTTGGAATAGTTTGTTACCCACATCTTTCGTTTTTGATGGTGCTCTTGGCCAGAGAACACTGTGACCATTGCAGTATTCTACTGTTTTTTTAAAATTCCCCAAGGGCTACATTATTGGGGACTTTCCTTATGTAAAACATAAAAGTGTTGTTGTTGTTGTTTTTTAAATTGCAACCATATTTTTTTTTTTATTAAAATCAGTTGCAATTCCAGTGAATACTAGGCAGAAATTTTTCCAAACATTTGCCTGAGCTGTTGTTTCTATTTTTAATTTTATGGAAACTAACTTTTTTTCTGATTGTAAAAGTAATACATGTTCATTCTAGAGAACTTAGAAAATGCTAAGAGGTACAGTGAAGAGATATACATCATTAGTGATGTATCATCTAAGAAGAGGTGGTTAACATTTGGATAGATTTTATTTTTTAAGGATATACAAGCCCATATATTCATTTATTAATAACTGGTGTCATTTATATAAATGGATTATTGGATATAGTTTAGTATTTATGTTTTTCATTTGTTATGAAATACTTAATGCAAATATATAATATATGTAAGTTATAAAGCATAAAAAAAAGATAAACCTCTTTGTACTGCTCTTCAATTTAAGGTAGATACTATCAACAACTTTGAAGCCCTCTGAGTTGCTCTACTTCATTATACCCCTACTTCCTTCTCCATCAGAGATAACCAATAATGCTACATTTTGTATACATCATTTACTTCTGGTTTTTTTTTTTTTGTAGGTATGTGCATAACCATAGGTAACATATTATTTAGTTTTCCTTGGTTTTGATCTTGATAAAAAAGGTAACATATCTTGGGCTTGCATTTTACACCCAACACTTACGTTGCTATCATTTCTTTATAGCTTGTTGATTTTCATTGCTCTAGAAAAACAGTAGGATGTATTGCATCATTCACCTGAAGATGAACATTGAAAGATGGCAAGTTTGATGACCTGAAAGTAGTGTAGTATGATTTGGCATGTAAAACTATATATATATAATGGTTGCATGTTATATTATACATACTATCACTTTTTGTTTTACTTATGTTGAAGCTATGTTATATTAGGTGTTTGACTCTTATGAGATTATTTTTATCTTTAGTAATGCTTTTGCTCGATATTTTGTGTAATATTAAAAAATTATAGTAACTTTTTGTTGTTGTTAGTACTGTTTGCATGGTGCAATATTTATTTTCACTTTTTTTGAAAATAAGTTTTTAGATGTGTCTTTTGTAAATAGCATATGGCTAGACCTTTAAACCAAACTAGTGTGATCCTTTATCAGTGTTTATTAACAGGGGCATTCAGTCTACATTTAATCTGCTACTGATGGTGTTTGAATTTTTATCTATCATCTGAATTTGAACTTTCTCTCTTTTGGCTCTTCTCTGGTTCTTTTTTTACCTTTTCTTGCCTGCTTTTGGATTGATTTTTAAAAATCATGCCATCCCCTATCTCTCAAACCCCCTTTCCTCTTTTGAAAGTTATATACGCTTTCTGTTCTTTGTGTGGTTAGCCTAGAAACACCCTTAACCTGCAAAAGTTTGAAGTTAATCAAGACTTTTTTTCTCTCCAGTTGGATAGGGACCTTAGGACACCTAAATTCCATTCATCTCCCATCTGATTTGTGATATTATTGTTTTATACTTAATTTTCTTTTTGGTCCTACTAGACATTATTGTTGTTTCATATAGTCACTGTTAGTTTATATTTGTCCACATTTAACTCTTTATTCCTTCTTTCCCTCAATCTCAGACTTTCCATTTGAGATGACTTCCCTTCTGCCTGAAGTATGTCCTTTACAATTTCCATTGATAGAAGTCTGTCTGCAACAAACATTTCCAGTCTCCCTCTCCCCCTGCTGTTTGGCCTGAAATTTTGTTATTTCACCTTTGTTCTTAAAAGTAGGTAGGTAATTCTGGGCTTGCAGTTATTTTCCTTTATTACATTACTTATTATTTCACTGTCTTCTAGCTTTTCTTTTAATGTTTGTCAGCTGTCAGTCTGGCTGCATTTTTAATTTAATTTATCCCCCTTTTTTCCCTGTGTGATTTTAAATATTCTCCATGTCTTTGGTTTTCAGCAGCTTCATTGTGATTATGTTTGTATGTAGATTTTAAAAAAATTATACTATCTGGGATTTGTTGTACATCTTAAATCTATGGATTGGTGTCTTTAATCAATTGAGGAAAATTCCCAGCCATTCTGTCTTTAAATATTGTACTTGCCTCAGTCTCTGCATTCTCTTTCTGGAACTTTAATTAAATGTATATTAGATTATTTTTACTCTAAACTGCTTGTTATTTCCTGCTCTATATTTTTCATCATTTCTCTCTGGCTTCATTCTGTATAATTTCTTCTGACCTTTTCCCACTTAACTAATTCTTTTTTCTGCTGTGTTCCATCTATGAATGATATTCATGAAATTTTGAATTTCAGGTTTTTTTCTTTTCTAGTTTCCATTGTTTCCCCAAATCTGCACTCTCTCCTCTCTTTCTCTCTCCCTCTCTCTATCTGTCTCTGTCTCTTTCTTTTTCACTAGTTTCCTATTTCTGGGAGGTATTTTCAACAGTTTTATTTCTTCAAACAGAGTAAGAACAGTTGTAATATCTGTGCCTATTAATTCTAAGACCTGAAGTCTTTAGGAATGCTTTTCTGCTTGTTCACATTCATGGATCTTGATTTTCTTTTGTGCCTGGTTTTCTTTGACTCTGACCTGGCTATTACCTTTGAGAAAATTTATGTGTGAGTATGTGCGCATGCGCATGTGTGTGTTCTTAGGGCCTAGGATGGAAGTCCTTTCTCCCGAGATGAATTTTGTTTATTTCTGTCAGGTACCTTGGAGCACTGCCAGTAAGGAACTTTCTTAAACCAGACTCATGTGGTCCATCCAGGCTTGGGCTCCAAGACCTTGTGAGGCCTTGTCTGTGACCACAGTTTCTTCAGCATCTTGGTTTGGTTTCCTTCCTCTCCCTGCCCTTCAAAAACAAATATTGTGTTCTGTGGCCACCTTCCTTGGACTCCACTCTGGTTGGAGCCAGGAAGGACTTAGTTATGATGTATCTTTATCTCTAGGATATAGTCCTTTTAAACTTTATATGGGAAAAAATGTTTATAATATTCTTCATCTTGAGTGGCCTTGAGCCTTAACTTCTGTCCTCCTCACTCTTTCAGGTTTCCAAATTGAACTCAAGTTTGAAGTTTCTGGAATTGTAATTGGCAAATGCCCTCAGTTCACAATTAACTTTGGTGCTGTAGTGTTCTTACTTCTTTGTGTAAGTTTTCTCCTGGAATTTGTTGCAGTGGTTTCATAAGTAGCTTATTAGCACTTCAGTGCTTTTTTGACTTGATGTTTTTTAATATTTTAGCTTGTTTTAAGCAGAAATGTTGGTTTGAGTAACCTCTCTCTTATTAGAAATAGAATTTCTGTTGTGATTTGTTGTTGTTAGTGCTAACTCAGTTTCTTTGGAACAATATTTATCTATGGGTTCTATAGTCCTGAGAAAATTTGTAGTATTTTCAGTCAGGTGCTTGTGAGGTAGGGGACACAGATTACCTGAGTCTAATTTAAATTACATTTTCAACTTGGTATTTTTTGAGCCCCAGAACCATATGCAAGCTGTTCAGTGACCACAAATGCTTAGGGAAACTCACCTTCTCATTCCCTGCCCCCGCCCTGGTCTCCTCATCCTGAAGAGTCTTTGTGGAAGCAGGCTTGTATCTGTGCCATGTGATTTTGTGGATATGTATTTCTCTAGTTCAGTTTTTATTAAGTGTCTAGCCCTTTGTTGTTACAGCGTTTTTACTGCATCTCCACTTAAATTCCTTGCCCTGTATGAGCCAGAGGCTTTATTTCTTGTCCCCCTTGTGTATTCATTAAAAATGAAGTTGTAGGCCAGGGGTTGGCAAACTTTTTCTGTAAAGGGCCAGATAGAAATATTTTAGACTTTGCAGGTCATACGGTCTCTGTTGCAACTACTTAGTTCTGCTGTTGTGATATGAAAGCAATTGTAGACAATTCTTAAAGGAATGAGCATGGCTGCTTGAAAAACTTTATTGACACTGCAATTTGAATTTCATGTAATTTCCACTTGTTAAGATTTTTCTTTTTTCTTTTCAACCTTTTAAAAATTAAAAAAATGTTCTTAGCTTAGGACTGTAAGCTGGATTTGGCTTATTGACCATTGTTTTTCTGATCCATGTTTTAGGTTATTAAGATATCTTTCCTCCTTGCTGCTGTCATTCTTGGCCCTTTTAGAATTTTTCTCACTTCCATGCAAGCTTAAGAAAGCTTAATACTTGTTTTAATATAAAATCAAAAGAATATTTTTTGTTTTATCTAGCATTTTTAGGTGTTTTGCAATGTTAGGATTTCAGGATATTTTATATATATATATATATCTCCAGATTCATATTTATTTCATCATTTCATATTAAGTGATATATCATGAAATATGAAAGAATGACAAAACACTTCCTATTTCAGATTTTACTATCCTTTCTGATCCATATTTTATATTTCTTGTTTTTACATAACTTTAAGGGTTTATGCACACTATTTTTTTTAAAGATTTTATTTATTTATTTGAGAGAGAGAGAGAGAACATGAGCAGGTGGGAGGGAGAAGCAGACTCCCTGCTGAGCAGGGAGCCCAATGTGGGACTTGATCCCAGGACCCTGGGCTCATGACCTGAGCTGAAGGCAGTTGCTTAACCTACTGAGCCACCCAGGTGCCCTATGCACACTGTTTTGTTCTGTGTTCTCATGTAACATTCTTTGGACTTTTATGCATACCCGCAATCTCCATATTTATTACTTAATAAATATGTAATCTTTGTTTCATTCTTGTAATTCTAGGTTAATTTATTTTTTCTTCAGTACTTTAAACATATCATTCCATTGTTTCTGATAAGAGAGATCCGTTGTATTCTAATTGTTCTTTACCTGAATGTAATACATGTCATTTTTTTAGGTCTTCTTAATATATTTTTTATTGTTGAGTTGTGCAGTAAACTGGTGAGGGTTTTTGGGGTGCATGTGTATCAGTTTTTAGCCTTCTTGGGGTTTACTGAACTTCTTGGTCTCTGGTTTGAAATCTTACATTAATTTTCTGGAAATTCTTATTCAGTATCTCTTAAAATAATTCCCCCTCCCCCCCAATACTGTGTCTCTTTTCCTTCTGAGAATCCAGTTATATATCTGTCATACTGTTAAATATTGACTCATTGATCTCTGGTCCTTTTTTTCTTCACTTTCATAGTTTATTTGATTTCATTAATGCTTCCCTCTGGTTCATTCAGTCTGCTTCTAAGAACATCCAATAAATCTCTCATTTCAGATATTATAATTTTCAGTACTGGAATATCCATTTGATTATTTTTTGAGTTTTTGTTTCTCTGCTGACATGGTCTACACATTCTCTCTCATTTCTTCCAGTTTTATAAGTTCTTTACATATTTATGGTAGTTATTTTAAAGTTTTTGTCTGCTAACTTGGACAAGTAGGTCATCTGTGGGTCTACTTCTATTGCTGTTAACCTCTCCTGATTATGAGTTACATTTTTTTGCTTCTTTCCATGTCTCAATTTTTGATTCCTTTGCTCTTCCAGCAGGGCTTTGAGATCAAAACACTTAAGGCTATAAATTTCCCTGTGTTTTCCAGTATGATTTCTGTCTTGCCACATTTTGCTTACTTAGTTATGGACCTGTGAATGGAGGTAGACTGTTAGGTGGTAATTGGAAAGTAGGGGTAACTAATTTTGTGTTTGGACATCTCTAGGTTCCAATCCCCCATACCAGCCCAAGTGTCTGCATTAAAAATTTGACTGGTTTTAATTTTTCCAACAGTTAAAAAAAAAATCTGTGATAGGGTTATTCCTTTCCTCACCTGTGACCCAGACTTGACAGCTCTCCCCTGTGAGGAGAGTGGATGTCATTGTCTGCTAACCTTGAGAAGGGCTTATTTCCTCTGCTACTTTGTTCATTTAGATTTTTTTTTAAGATTTTATTTATTTGAGAGGGAGAGATTGAGAGAGAGAGAGCAAGAGAGAGAGAGTGAGTGCGAGTGCACAAGCAGGAGAAGGGAGATGCAGATTCCCTGCTGAGCAGGGAGCCTGACATGGGGCTCCGTCCCAGGACCTTGGATCATGACCTGAGCCAAAGGCAGATGCTTAACCAACTGAGCCACCCAGGTGCCCCTGTTCATTTAGACTTTGTTCCATCCATATCTGTTGTATGTTTTTAAAGAAGAAGAAATATATTTACTTTTTGGTATTGGTATGGTAAAAGCAATGACCTATTATGGTTTTCTACAGCATAATTAGAATTGAATTTCCTTTTTCTTCTTTGAATTTAGTTTTTAAAAGTTTCTTTCAGCTTTGGCATTCATTGATGAAACATTAGCATGGAGGGAAAGTAGGTTGAAATCTCATGGCTACTGTGTGTGTGTATGTGTGTGTGTGTGTGTGTGTGCATGCAATAAAAGAAATTTTAAAGAATCTTTGGTTCAGTAATGCTTGTGTGCATATGTGAGTATTTTGGGGAGGATGGAAGAGGTTGGATATAGGAAGGAGAATTAGGTTACTGATGACCATTAAAACTAAGGCATACAAAGGTCTTTTAGTTAATAAATTACTCAGTGATTTCCAAGGTCAGTGATTTTTCACTCCTTACAAGAAAGACTTTCTGGAATTATCTTTAGTATCTGGAAATCTTGCTAAACTTTATTGTTTGTTCCTTATTCTCTGCTTTTTATACCTGCATCCCTTTAATATCTTCTTTGTGATGGTACTGAGTACCTTATTTAGTTCTTAAGCGTTTTTAAAGTTCCTTAAAACTTCAGGTCTTTATGTATGAAATATTAATGTTCCATGTTGAGATCCATAAAGCTAAGAGTTCAGGGATAGAATTGTTAGAATCTTGTATATTACATTCTGTTTTCATTTATTTAGCACTGTGCATTCTGGTCTAAATAACATTGTTTAGTTCATTTAAACTTATTTTTAAAGATGACCTTTCATATTTACTGAATTTATATGGAACTTTCATTCCTTCAAACAATATTCCATATGTTTTGACTCATTTCTGATAATTTCCTTAATGACTTTTGTTCACTTTGAATTGGGATCTTTTTCTTGCAATTTTGCAACACTTTTATACCAACTCTTCAAAATTTCAGTCCTAGGCTTCTGGCCACCCACTAGAAAAACTTGCTGAAGTTCTATCTGGTGTCTTTGAAACTTGTATAAATGTTGGGTGTGACTTGTTAGCTAGTAGGTTAGCTGTCTAACAGTATTGTACCCATATTTTCTTAGGTTGTCACATTGAATACCATAAAATATTTGGGTTCTCATGTGTTAGCTCTTTGTGTTTTAAACATATATATCCCTCTTTTCTTTACAATGGGCATTTTTTCAAGTTTATTGAGGTATAATTGATAAATAAAATTATAAGCTATTTAATGTATACAATGTGATGATTTGATGTATGTATACTTTGTGAAAGGATTCCCCCCATCGAGTTAATGACCACATCCATCACCTCACATATTTACCCTTTTGCTGTTGAGAACATTTAAATTCTATTTTTAAGCAAATTTCAATTATACAATACAGTGTTATCAAATGTAATCACTGTATTATACATTAGATCCTCAAACTTTATTCATCTTACAAATGGAAGTTTGAACCTTTTTTTTTTTTAAAGATTTTATATATTTATTTGAGACAGAAAGAGAGAGCACGTGCATGCACGTGAGCTGGCAGGAGGGGCAGAGGAGGAGGGAGAAGCAGACTCCCCGCTGAGCAGGGAGCCCAGTGTGGGGCTCGATCCCAGGACCCCAGGATCATGACCTGAGCTGAAGGCGGACGCTTAACAGACTGAGCCGCCCAGGCACCCTAAGTTTGTTTCTTTTTAACAACCTTTCCCTATTTCCCTCATCCCCTGCCCTCCAGCCCCTGGCAACTACGTTTCTACCGTTTCTGTGAGTTTGACTTTCTTTGTTTTTAGATTACATATACACACATAAGTGATACTAAAACATGGGCATTCAGTTGACTCTATGTTTCTGAGAATCTTAGAAGAGTTATTTATATAAAAATTTTTCTAAACTTAGAAGAATTTATCATGTTTTTAATTGTCCACTTATCATGTAAAGCTCATTAAAAAGGAGGACTAATTTTTCCTATTTATAAATCAGGGAGTGTCTGTCTGTCTGGATTATAGAATGGAACATATATTTTCCCAAACATTGACCTAAAGACTTGGGTTGAGCATCATATGGTATTTGTAAAAATGTTATTTCTTGAGAGAGAGAGAGAGAGAATTTCTAAAACTTAGATGATTTTAAAAAATTAGGTAGGTATAGTTATATTTTCAGTAAGTTATGAGATGCAAGATTGTCCCAATTATTTAGGGAAAGAACTTGAGATTTAGAGTTAGGTTTAGTGCAGATATAACCCTCTTTGGGAAATAGCTTTTTTATATTATAATCTGTGTTCACTCTTTTTCCTTAATGCTATTCTAAGAATGGCAATATTTTTAAAATGCCATGAGAAAATTATTTCACTGAAATAAATTTGTTGTTTGTTGTGTATATGCATTAGCCATGAGGGTGGTTTTGTTAAGTTTGACATTTAGAATATTTGTTAGATTAAATCTTGATAACATTAGGTTAGAACGAATGTGAGTGGAGTGTATTTATATTTCTGGGGGTGATTATTTTCTAAAACTTTATGATTAAGGAATCCTCATTAATATCTGGTTTCTTATGGAAAGGGGATGGAATAGATTTTTGTTTACTCCATAGGCCTGTCCAGTAGTGTGTGTGTGTGTGTTTATTTATTTATGGCATATATATATATATAGTGGTAGGTATATAAATCATTTTATCTTTATAAGATATTGAATTTAAATAAGCTTGGTAAGTGATGTAATTGGACTTGTGAAAGATTTCGTTTAAAGAGTTGAAAGCATGTAGAATATTTTGTTTGAAATTTATTTAGGTTGAAAATGAGAGCAATTATTATTGGCCTATCTAGAAAATAAAGTTTTATTAATGCCTAATAACTGAAACTGTCGCAGTAATCTTTATTTAGTTCCCTTTCTGATTCATTCTACTGATGGCCTGTAGAGGGCATTACATGTATGGGAAATACAGCTTGGTATTTTCTGTTTTCATCTAAAGTCCTTATATACGGTGAATAGGTTCTGAGTTATTATTCACATATTCTGTGATATGTCATAAATATCAGGATTACTATCTTTACTGATATTGGATTGAGGTAAAAGATAGTTACACAACTATAAAACTAATTCAATTACAGTGCGTTTTTTGTTACAATAATATTTTCTTTAACTGTGGTTTCATCTTTTCTGAGGACTAAATGAAGGAACTAGGCTTAAAGGGATTTTGAGCGCATATAAATAAAGCTTCCTAAGAGTTGTTTGTCTGGAACGGATTAGTTTATGAATCAGGCTTTAATGTATGTGTGCTAGTCTGATCTTTCATGAAATGCCAAGAGTGGTTCTCTGCCATTGAACAACTAAAAGAATAAAGGTTTCTTAATTGCAGGCATTTCATGAACTTAAAATGCAAAAAAAGCATTTTCTTTATAAGTTAAAGTGATATAGTGAGAACTGTAGTAAAAACTTACAAAATGCTCTTCCTCTGGGCTGAGAGTTATAAAATCAAGGCAAGAATGGGGAAAGCTGGGATTGGGAGTTGTGAAGCTCTCCCACAGGTTTCCCTTCACCCGGTCAGCGGACCGACATGCCTTCTCACGCTGGGGTTTTAGCGTTCCTCTTCCGTGCATTGGAGAATCTTTTTCTTTTTTTAAAGATTTCATTTATTTATTTGAGAGAGAACAAGAGTGTGAGAGAGTGAGCACAGGGGGAGGGGCAGAGGGAAAGGGTGAAGCAGACTTCTCATTGAGCACAGGGCCCAACGTGGGGCTCAATCCCAGGACCTGGGGTTCCATCATGACCTGAGGTGAAGTCAGACGCTTAACGACTGAGCCACCCAGGCGCCCCTGGAGAGTCTTAATTGTAACCTTTATTGATAGTATTTTGTCTTCAGATTTTCAGATTTATGAGCTTCTTAAGTGCATAAGAGATGCTTGTAATTTTGTACACATACCATTGAATAATTAAATACGTAGGGCTATCACTATTTTGTTATGTTGTTTAGTTGTCAGTGGTTGGGAAAATGAATAAATGCATGAGTGATTCAGAAGAAATAATTTGTATAAAGTCTGAAACTTTACAGAAAACTTTATTGATGAGAAAGCCTTTTTTTTTTTTTTGGCCAGGAATATTTTAATGATGTCTCTCACTCTTTGGTATAATATAAGCCAGACTTGGAACTAAATAATTTAAATATAATAGGTAGTGTGATATGATCAGTAAGAGAAGTGTCATTATTAGGCACATGAGAATATACTGGCAATGATTTAAAAAAAAATTTTTTTTTTTAAAGATTTTATTTATTTGACAGAGATAGAGAGAGGGAGAGCACAAGCAGGTGGAGTGGCAGGCAGAGGGAGAGGGAGAAGCAGGCTCCCCGCTGAGGAAGGAGCCCGATGTGGGACTCGATCCCAGGACCCTGGGATCATGACCTGAGCCGAAGGCAGCCGCTTAACCGACTGAGCCACCCAGGCGCCCCCCCCAATTTTTTTTTTAAAAGATTTTATTTATTTATTTGACAGAGAGACAATGAGAGAGGGAACACAAGCAGGGGGAGTGGGAGAGGGAGAAGCAGGCTTCTGCCTAGCAGGGAGCCCGATGTGGGGCTCAATCCCAGGACTCTGGGATCATGACCTGAGCCGAAGGCAGATGCTTAACGACTGAGCCACCCAGGTGCCCCTATACTGGCAATGATTAAGGGTACCACCACTGTGGTTAGTTTTGCCTTCACAACTTGGTTCTACCACTCTCTGGGGTTTGTGACCAACCCGTGGTCCCTTAAAGCCCCCCTCTAAACTTTAGGTTCCCCTTCTCTAGAGTGGGAATAACAAAAGTAGCTACATTATCGAGTTGTTTGTGATTTAAATAAAATAATTCAGATTATGTGCTCAGGATAGTACCCGGTGCATAAAGAACACACACACGAACATTTTTATTGTTACTATAGGATTCCTTTTTGTAATTGGTTTTTTTTTAGACTCAAAAAATTAGAAGACTTTCCTCATTTCAAGGGTAAAATGAAAATTTTAAAAGTAATTTTGAAGAACCTGAAACCAGATTTTGTTCACAGATTTTTTTTCTATTTGGTTTAAGACTGTGAATAACACCAACTCTCAGGGGGAAATCTCCATGCATCTGTGAGATTTACTTCAATAATACTGACTTCGGGTTTTGTATTATTCTCCTTCCTAAGGTGGTTAGAGCCACTAAATCATTTGGGGACTCTAGAAGATCAGTGTGACAGAAACTTCCACCATATCAAGTGACCAGGGACTAATAAATCTAAGATGATTTTTTTTTTTCTGGCACAGTGCATAATTGTTCAGAAACTACTTTGATGGAACATATAAAAAAAACATTCTAAGAGATCAAGATCTAGTCTTGATATTAAGGGGTAAAAAAACACACACACACACCAAACTCCAGGACCATAAGGGAAAAATGTGGTGGGTGGGGGAAGTCCTTGAAAAGTTAACTTGGGTTAGGGAAATACCAGTATCTCTGTGGTCTTTCAGGAACAAAAAACATCTTTTGCAGAGGGCTAGTGTTTGAGCCAAGATATGAAGTGACCTTCATGGTTGGCTGGCTCAACCTCAAGTTTTCCTGGGGAGAGTCGGTCAGCTTTGCTAGAGTGCTTGCCAGTGGGCAGCGGAGCACTTGCCAGTGGGAATCAAGGAAATGATGGTTGAAGTGAGGAATGATTGTTATTTCTCACCAGCAGATAGGTACACATTACTTGCTGAAATGATTCAGCACTTTAAAGTTGAGAGCTGTGAGACTTTGTGAGTTACACATGAGGAACATAGGACCCAGGAGGGTCAGTGCCCTTGGAATACTTCTGGGATAGCTCTATTCCCTTCTGCTTTGAATCTCAGGCTGAGGTGTGCTTGTAGGCCGTTTCTTCTTTTTTCTCCTCACTGCTAACCCTACCCCCAAGGTTCCTTGACTATTTATAATAGAATGTTCTAGAAAGCAACAGGTAAAAATTTTCAGCTGCTGGGTGGGGGGACAGGGGAAGGATAGGAGGGGAAGGAAGGTGTTTCATCTATCCCATCAGTGCTTAAAGTACTACCATTTAAAAAAAAATGACATTATTCTGTTCTACCCTCACTCCCTGGAAAAAAACAGGCCTCTTGTCTGGATCTTTTCGTTTTAATGATTTCCATGAAAAGGCTTTTACCCAGGCTCTGACATGACTGTCAGAATACACATTTAAATGCGAGACTGCTTAAAAGGCTATTGATATTCCCTGGTGGAAAAGAAAGTGCTTTAAAAAAAATCCATCTGTCCATACACAAGTTAACCCTGACTATTTTCTTTCTTCCTCCTCCTCTTCCTCCTCCTCCACTTTTTTGGTCAGAGACTCAGGTTAAAGCCAGATCTCTGGTCTCACAAAAATTTGTGTGTCACCGTCTCCCAGAAGCTGTCATTTTCGTACATTGATGGCTCTGATTAATTTAATCCAGATCCAAGGATACTGAGTGAGGAGGAAGAATGCTTAATTTTGATCTAAGGCTGCTGTTCAGTCTCAGACTGCTTCTTTTGAATCTGTGGCTCATTTCTGTTTGTATGTCTTGGATATGTTAGCAAAAGTCAATGGTCTGTGTAGGAATTGTGTATGGTATTCATAATCAAAGACACATTTGGCATGAAGTTACTAAGTGTTAGTGGGAATTAAAGTTCATATCAGATTGCTGTACTATATAAGCAGTCTGTTATGGCAAATGGGTTCTGATGTAACAACAAGGTATTTGATAAGATTTTAATTAATTGTTAGGCAGTTGAGCTGTCAACATGGTTGGTCTGTTCTCATGTTGGTGAGAGAATGTTCTGTCTATTAACCGCTAACCATGATGTTCATTGTTGTTCTCTTTCTTATATAAAGTGTGATGGTTTACTGAACAAGCAGGAGACTTAGGCAGTAAAATCCATAACTAGAAAAAAATTGCGCTACTGAGAATGCACTTCTGAGAAAAGTAATATAATTATCCAGATTTTATCCACTATAATCATGCTACCTGAACTTACCTAGACATTCATGGCTACTTATAAATAATTATCTCGTAAGTTCTGGTTTCTTTTTTGGGGTGACTGTTCTGAACTTTTCTCATGTCACTCAATTCCACAACTTTACTTCTGTTCTACATTTGAGCGAATGACCTTTTACCTAGAAAAGGAAGATCATTAGGTAGAGATCTAGGCCATTAGGATAATTTTCTCAAATTCCTTTTTTTCTATTTCAAATTTCCCTTGGGCCATTCACCCTCTCTTTTCTGTTTCAGAGAAAGAAGTACTTGGCTTCCTTAATATAAGCCTTTTTTGATCCTGCTTCTTCCTAATTTTCTAAAATGTTGTTTTACATGATTTCTTCTCTTAAATTTTTGGTCCCTTGTTTGGCTCTTTTTTTTTCTGCTCACAAACTTGGTCTTGTACTTTATTAATAATAATAATAATAATATTTAAAGAATAAAAAGAAAGTATTCTTTTAGCCATACTGCCCTCTTGAATGGAGCTTTAGTTTTATAGTTCTTTTTAACGCTTTTGCGGTGATATCTTTGAAGTTTTTCAGTTCAGTTCAGTATTTACTGAGACTTACTGTGTGCTTAGCACAAAGATCAGCCAGCTACAGCCTTTGTCTTCTAAGAGTTTAGGTATATTTCAGTCTAGTAAAGAAGATTAGGTCTAGTTATGATATTAAGTGATAGATGCTTTAATAGAGCAATGTACTCAGTACTGTGGGAACTTACCCTGGCATTCACAGTGTGCCCTCAACCTATCTTTGGATTCTTACCTCTTATTGAATGTCTGATGACTCTCCTAATGAAGGATAAAAAAATTAATGCTCTTATATTCCTTTCTTTTCATCTCTTTTATTCTATCTTTTGTTGTGGGGGGTGAGATCTGGTTATAATTGTAATTAAAATAATGCTGCAATAACCATAGGAATGCAGATATCTTTTTGATATTCTGTTTTCATTTCCTTTGGATAAATCCTGCTTTTTTCCCTATAAAATGAAGTTTTTTTTATATATCATAATTTTTATTAAATATAAAGCTTGTAATTATAGAGGTTTCATGTTGTCTTATCAATGTGTGATAAGTTATTGAGAGCTAATTACATTTTAAAATAATCAGTGTTCTGATCCCTTCATACTCAACTTCTGCAGCCATGAGTAATTTATTTTGGATCAAGATTAGTTGCATTTCTAACTTCAAGTAGAGTTTTCAAGATGGTTCATAAAATGCAATTTTTACTTAGGGAGGATTTTTTTTTTAAATATATGAATCTGTCTCCCTAATATTTGTTGTTTTAAAATGTCTTCTTAGCTTTTTTTTTTTTTCTATATTAACAGACTGTAATTTTTAGGAAAGTTTTAGGTTAAAAAAAATTGAGCAGAGAGTTCCCATATACTTTTTTCTTTCTAGCAGTTTTCCTTATTATTATCTTGCATTATAGGGGTATATTTGTTACAATTGATGAACTGATATTGATATTATTTTAAAAATTGAGATATAATTGACATTCAACATTGTATAAGTTTAAGCTGTATATTTAAGCTGTGTTAATTTGATGTATTTTTATATAGCTGTATGATTACCACCATATGGTTAGCTAACACCTCTATCATGTCACATAATTATCATTTCTTTTTTGTGATGAGAACATTTAAGATCTAGTTTCTTAGTAGCTGTGAAGTTCATAATACAGTATTTTTGACCCTAATCACTATGCTGTCCTCTAGAGCTTATTTATTGACTAGTTGCAAATTTGAGCTCTTAACATCTCTCCAGTTATCCTACTCCCCAGCCCCTAGTAACCACCATTCTACCTTCTGTTATTATGAATTTGGCTTTTTTAGATCCCACATATAACTGGGATCATACTGTATTTGTCTCTCTCTGCCTAACTTAACTTGTTTAACACAATGCCTTCAAAGTCCATCCATGTTGTTGCAAATGGCAAGATTTATCCAAAGGAAATGAAAACAGGATATCAAAAAGATATCTTTCTCCTATGTTTATTGCAGCATTCTTTACAATAGCCAAGGTAGGAAACAACCTAAGTGTCTGTCAATGGATAAAGGTAGGAAACAACCTAAGCGTCTGACAGATGGATAAAGACGATGTGGGAGGGCTGTGTGTGTGTGTGTGTGTGTGTGTATTGGCAGCTTTATATCTATGCATAATGAAATATTCAGATATGAGAAAGACAGAAACACTGCTATTTGTGACAATATAATATATTATTATTACTATTTTGTGACAACATAATATATTGTTAACCGAAGTTTATAATTTACACTAGGGTTTATTCTTTATGTTGAAATGCATAATGTCATGTATTCATCATTGAAAGGTCATACAGAATAGTTCACCATGCTAAAAATCCTCTATTCTTCACAACTATTTATTTACTCCTTACCCCACCCCCAAACCTCTGACAGCCATTGATCTTTTTATTGCTCAGTAGTCTTGCTTTTTCTGAGATGTCATATGGTTAGATTCGTATAGTGTATAGCCTTTCAGAATAGGTTTTTTTTCATTTAGCAGTATGCATTTAAGGTTCCTCTGTGTCTCTTTATGGCATGATAGCTCATTTTTCTTGATTTTAGAAGATTCCATTATATGGATGTACCATAGTTTGTTTTCCATTCTCCTATTGAGGGACATCTTGGTAGCTTCCAACTTTTGGCAATTATGAATGTAGCTGCTATAAATATTTGTATGCATATAAATTTTAAATTTGTTTGGGTAGATGGCTCATGTGATAAGACTATATTTAGCTTTGTAAGAAACCACTGAAGTGCCTTCCAAAGTGGCTGTACCATTTTGCATTCCCACCAGCAATAAATGAGAGTTCCTGTTGCTCCACATCCTCACCAGCATTTGGTATTGTCAGCTTTTTTTTTAAATTTTAGCTGTAATAGTGGTATCTTGTTGTTGTTTTAATTAGCAATTCTCTAATAACAGATGATGTTGAGCATCTTTTCATATGCTTATTTGCCACCTGTACATCTTCTTTGGTGAGTTGTCTCTTCAGAATTTTTGCTCATTTTTTGATTGGGTTGTTTGTTGAGTTTTAAGAGTCCTTTATATATTTTGGATGCCAATTCTTTTATCAGATAGGCATTCTGTAAAGATTTTATCACAGTCTGTGGGTTGTCTTTTTATTCTCTCAATAGTGTCTTTCACAGAAAAGATTTTTTTTAATTTTAATGAACTCTAACATCAATTTTCCTTTGATGGGGCGTGCATTTCGAATGGTTAGCTAAAATGCTTCACCAAACCCAAGGTCACCTAGATTTTCTCTAATATTCTTTTCTGGTAGTTTTACATTTTTGCATTTTTATTTAGGTCTATGATCCATTTTGATTTAATTATTTTTGTGAATGGTATTAAGATTTGTGTCTACATTCATTTTATTGCATGTGGATGTCCAGTTCTAGCACTGTTAGTTGAAATGACTCTCCCTTTTCCACTGAATTGCCTTTGTTTTATTGTCAAAGATCAGATGACTGTATTTGTGTGAGTCTATTTATGTACTCTCAATTCTGTTCCCATTGATCTATCTGTCTGTTTTTTTTTTTTTTTTTTTGCCTGTACCACAATGTCTTGATGACTATAGCTTTATACTAAGTCATGAAGTTGGACACTGTTAGTTCTCTGGTGTTTTTTGCCATCAGTATAATGTTGACTATTCTGTGTCTTTTGTTTTTCCATATAAACGTTAGAATTAGCTATCGATATCTACAAAGTAACTTGCTGGAATTTTATTGGTACTGTGTTGAATCTATAGATCAAGTTGGGAAAAACTGGTATCTTAACAATACTGAATCTTGTTATCAATGAACATGAAATTTCCTCCATTTATTTAGATCTTCTTTGATTTCTTTAATTTAATTTTGTAATTATCTTCCAATAGGTATTTTTCATATTTTGGTAGATTTATACCTAAGTGTTTTTTTTGGGTGCTAATATAAGTAGCATTATGTTGTAATTTTCTAATTCCAATTGTTCATTGCAGGAATATAGTGAAGCAATTGACTTTTATATATTTACCTCCATCCTGCAATCTTTCAATAATCACTTACTAGTTCTAGGAACTTTTTAAAATTGATTCTTTGGAAATTTCTACATAGACAGTCATGTCATCTTCAAACAAAGACAGTTTTATTTCTTCATACCCAATTTGTAGACATGTAATTTCCTTTTTTTGCCATATTGCTTTAGCTAGGACTTCCAGTATGATGTTGAATTGGAGTGATGGAG
This sequence comes from Mirounga leonina, assembly GCF_011800145.1. Lineage (NCBI taxonomy): Eukaryota > Metazoa > Chordata > Mammalia > Carnivora > Phocidae > Mirounga > Mirounga leonina. The sequence continues at coordinate 42,562,594 of NW_023270305.1, forward strand.
GGGCCATCTTTGCCCTCTTCCTGATCTTAGGAGGAAAGCATGTAGTTTCTCACCATTAAGTATGTGCTATAGATTTTCTTTTGTAGATGTTCTTTTTTTTTTTTTTTTAAAGATTTTATTTATTTGAGAGCGAGAATGAGAGACAGCATGAGAGGGAGGAGGGTCAGAGGGAGAAGCAGACTCCCTGCCGAGCAGGGAGCCTGATGCGGGACTCGATCCCGGGACTCCAGGATCATGACCTGAGCCGAAGGCAGTCGCTTAACCAACTGAGCCACCCAGGCGCTGTACCTGGTTAATTTTTTAATGTGAACCTATGTGATATTGCAATATAATAAAACACATATATTTGATCTTCATCCCTGGTTCCTGGCACAGAGCTGCTAAAAGCCTTGGAGTTTTTTGAATTATAGGAGTGAGAGGAGCATCTGTTGTTATTCATAACAAACTTCTTTCAGTCATAACTGAGTTTATGCTAATGAGGTGACTTTATGGGTCCTTGGATAGCTTCTGGATGGATACTGGTCACCAGGGGGAACCAACCGTATGATTAGAGAGTTGCAACTTTCTTTTTTAAAAAACGATTTTATTTATTTATTTGAGAGAGAGAGAGCAAGAGCGAGCGCACAAGTGGGGGGGGGCAGAGGGAGAAGTAGACTCCCCGCTGAGCAGGGAGCCAGATGTGGGGCTCGATCCCAGGACCCTGGGATCATGACCTAAGCTGAAAGCAGTCGTTTAACCGACTGAGCCACCCAGGAGCCCCAAGAGTTGCAGCTTTCAACCCTACTCCTTTACCTCTGGGAAGGGGAGATGAGGGAGGGACTAGAGATGGCATTAATCATCATTAGCCAATGATTTAATCCATTGTGCCTGTATAATGGAGCCTTCATAAAAATTTGTAAGCCATGGGAGTTGGAAACTTCCAAGTTGGGGAACACATCAAGGTGGTGTTGGGAGGGTAGTGCACCAGGAGAGGGCATGGAATCTCTCGACACCATCCCTCCTTCTGACCCCAGTCCCTTATTTTACCTTATACATCTCTTTCAGTTGGCTGTTCCTGAGTTGTATCCTTTATAATAAACCTGTATTATTAAGTAAAGCACTTCCTGAGTTCTGTGAGCCATTCCAGCAAGTTTTTTGAACCTGAAAAGGAGATAGGAACTACAGTTTATAGCCAGGTTTGACAGAAGGGTGGGTACCATGGGCACCCAATACTTGTAGCTGCTCTTTGAAATGATGGCAAAATTGTGAGACTGAGACCTTATGCCTGTGGGATCTGACACTAACTCAGGGTAATGTCAGAACTGAATTGAATTGGTGTGTGGAGTAGGGTTGGTTTATGGAGAAAATCCACACATTTGGTGTCAGACATGTTGTATGTAAAAAAATGATTTTAGCCCAAAATTATATTCCTAAGATGAACCCTATCTGGTCATTAAGTATTAGCAACACACACACACACACACACACTTCTATAGTTTGATTTAGTTTGCTTAAGTGTTAAATATGTTTATGTCTGTTTCACAAGGGATATTTGTAGTTTCTTGTACAGTTACTGTTTGTTTATTTCAGAATGGTACTGACCTCTTAAAATGAGTTTGGATATAGTCTCTTTTATTTTCTGGAAGCATTGTGCGGAATGCGTTTTATATATATTAAAAATGTGTATATATATATATATATATATATATATATATATTTATTTATTCCTTAAGTGTTTGATTGCATTTACTAGTGACTCATCTATGCATTTCATTTCTTTAATGCATACAAGGCTATTCAGGTTATCAAGTGAACTTTAGTAATTTATGTATTTCAAGGAATTTGTCTCTTTCATCTAAGTTGTTGAATATATAGATATACAGTTGTTCATAATATTCCCTAATCTTCTGAATGTCTGTTGGATATGTACTGATGTCCTGATTTTGAATCTTCAAAGTCCATATCTAATAATTATGAATTTTAAAGCTCTGATGTATTTTCTTCATCTCTCCCCCAGTTGGTTTCTGTGCATGTTGTCTTATCTCCTTTTGTGTTTGATTGTTTTGATTGCATGCTGGGCACTGTAGTTTCAAAATTGTTTGTAGAAACAATTTAAGTCTAGAATGATGGTGTTCTTCCTTGGAAAGGAATTGTGCTTGTTTTTACCAGATACCAGTAGACAGGATTATTCTAGGATGCTGGGTGACGATAGTACTTTGGGATCACTTTTATCCAATTTAATGCTTACTGTGAATCTTATAAGGGCCTGTCTGATTCCTGGTTTAACCTTGTCATAGGGTGCAACTATTCAGAGTTCCAGCCCATAATGAATGGTTCACCAAGGTCATTCCTTCCTGATGGAACTTGACTTTTATTCCTGTTTTCTAATCCTTTGGCATTGTAAAAAGTGCTATCTAGCTAGTCTGTTACCCTTTTAGTATTGGTAAATGTCGTCAAAGGAAGAATGGCTTCACATGTTGGCATTTCTTTCCCATGTCATTTCCCTTTCCTGCATCCTGGCCTAATAAGTTTTCACCATCTTGTTAGCTCTCTGAAGCCCTTATGCAGATGGCTTTTATATTTTGTTCCGCTTTTCTTGTCTGAATTATTTAGTTCAACATTGCCTGAAGTGAATATTTCTTTATAGTTGTTTATATCTACATCTCTTTTATAAAATTTTGATCAAATTGTATATATAAATTATATCTTGATTTTTTTTAACTTATGATAATATTAAGTATTATTTCTCCATGTAAATAAGTATTCTTTAAGGACATAGTTTTTAATTTTTTGAATTATTTCTTCACATTATACTGTATAGCTTCCCATTCTTTTTTCTGGTCTGATTTCCTATCACTAGACATTTACACTTCTCCTTTGTATTTCCTACATAATGATATTTCTAGATTCAAAATTATACTTCACACATTTTATGAATGTAAACTTGGTCATTCTTACTGAACTAGATACCTGCTGTGATAACAAAAATTGAATTTTATTCCGAGGATGCATAGGAACCTTTAATATCTTGAGAAACACCTGGCTTTTAAGTTAAAACTAGAAACAGAAGCTTGTGTTAGTGTATAGTTTTACACCTAGCAATAAGAGAACACATGTCCATCTGATCTTAGGAAGATTTTATAAGTTTCAAATGGGTCTTTGGCTCTGAGCCATTTTTGCTGTCATTTTTTATTAACTTTGTTCTCTTTTTCTTCTTATAGAAAGTCTGCTTTTTATAATATTGTTTTTTAAAAAATATGATTCTATTCCAAAGGATATTGTAAAATGGTGTCTTAAAATCATGTGTCTCAGCCCATTAAGTAGACTCATAAAACATCATAACACAAAATATGCAGTAACTAATCAGAACCACAGAGTTAACCTTAACTCACTTTTAGTTCTGTGTCATAGTAAATCAGCTTGTAATGATCATCATAAAAACAGCAAATTAATTTTTCTTTTTGAAACCAACATCACTAGCTTCTTTTGTGGGTAAGAGTGAGGCATTTAAAATCATTTTTATAAATAGATATTCAAATTGGAAATTTTAATAACATCATTGAGAGTAAATCTTACAACTTAGTACTCAGTTTTTGTGCAACATTTGCTATAGCCTTTTTATTTGCTTTTGTACACTAGTTCATATTTGTAATGGTGGTGTTTCATAGATTGGTTAAATTATAATTATTGCTATTCTTTTTTCTGTGACACTTTTTTAGGCAGTAAAGACATGTTCTCTCTATTCCATAACACTCTTCCTGTCTATTATGGTTCATCAAAACTCAATTTTGTGGGAAATTTGGTTCAGCTTTTTATTATGAACTGGTTCATGGTTGTTATGTTTAGTCTTTTCGTAGGTTGATTAAACTGCAATTATGTTGTTCCTTTTCCTATGGCACTTCTTAAAGGAGTGGGTGGTAGAGATATGCTCTCCCTGTTTTGATACTCTTCTTACCCTTCTAGTGTGGTTCATGCAAAGCATGTCTTCTGTGTTGATAGGAAGCTATTGATAAAGCTTAGATTATGGAAGGAAAAAAAACCTGTCATTTTCAAATGTTTATTCTGTGACAGTTATAGTGCTAGGTCCTCTTACATAAAACAGGGAGAATGATTTTATAACTTTTAGCACTTCTCAAGGTGGTTGAAGTTAAGCTTTGGAAATCTTAATTTTTTCAATTTCTTCCTCTTCTTGTTCTTCTTCTTTTTTTAAAAGATTTTGTTTATTTATTTGTCAGAGAGATAGAGAGAGAGCACAAGTAGGGGAAGCGGCAGGCAGAGGGAGAGGGAGAAGCAGGCTCCCCACTGAGCAAGAAGCCCGATGTGGCGCTCCATCCCAGGACACTGAGATCATGATCTGAGCCACCCAGGCGTCCCTCTTCTTCTTCTTAATTTTTTCAATTTCTTTCTCTTCTTCTTCTTCTTCTTCTTCTTCTTCTTCTTCTTCTTCTTCTTC